>NC_068360.1:64768351-64808351 GCF_020536995.1 Dreissena polymorpha
AACGCTAAGACTGTGCACGTTTCGGAATTATCCCATTAACAAACCTTTTCGAATCAAGTTGGCAAAGGCTGGATTCTACTACGCCTCTAACGATGATGAAGTCATTTGTTATTGTTGTGCGAAACGAGTCGGTAACTGGCGGGAAAGTGAACACCCGATGAACGCACATAGATTAATGGCGCCCAACTGCAGTTATCTCTAACGTAACTCAGAGGTCAACGTGCCGGTAACCAGCGAAAGTTACACTGGAGATGGTCGACTTGAACGCATTCTAGCATCTCTAGACGATGACAACACTAATACCCAATCGGTCATCTCATCGGCACGGCGCTCTAAATTGCAAGACTCAACTCCTGGACGCAGATCACACCCCATTCATCAGTTTATTTCAGACACTTCTTCTGGGATTAATCGTAATTAACAAACAGAAGAAGATCCACTCGATACTTCGTGTAGTTTAGAAGAACCAGGACATTCCGCGATTTTGAACAATTCGTCTAATCAATTATGTGGAGTGAAGACCACCTCCAAACGCACTACGACGGAAAACGGAGCAGCTTCCAACCATCGAGATTTAGCAGCAGCGGTGGTTTTAAATGATCCTTCGTCAAGTGTAAAAGAACTAAAGCAGTCAACTGATGTAAACCTTAGGTATCATCAAACGCGTAAAGAGGAGACCGTGACGAAACACGCATCAAATGATATTTTAAGCGAAAACAGGGCCTCTGGTCAAATATTCTTTAACGAATTGCCTACACATCCTTCTGAAATAATCTCACATGCTGCTAGCTCCAGTCTTAACAATGGACTTCAGGCGATAGAAAAGCATGAGAATATTCCGCTCAGATCTGCCCAACAAAACACGTCAATAAAGGGTTTTAGTTTACCTGCTAAGCAAATGGACAACCGAAACGTTATCTTTAGATCTAGTTGTGGCGCAAACGCACAACGAATAGCCGATGATGCTGTATCGGATAATGTCGACCCCCACAACCCAATCGCAGATGTGATCAGCTATCAATCTCAATTAGGTAAAGAGAGTCAGTCGTGTACGTCAATGCCCATTGACACGGGAACAGGCCCGAATAATCCAGCTATGCCCGTTACACTTCACGCATATTCATTGATTTTCGAATGTCATCGTAATATAAATACGGTAATGTTTTAAGTATACTGTCTACTTAATTTGCAATCATAAAATCGGGTACGCCATATAACTATTCGGCATGCTAAAGACACCAATATTTAAACGGATCAGACATATGGGGTTTATCCAATAATATTAAATATTTAACAAAGTGGATCACGATGACTATGTTTCTATAACTGTTTGATAACTGTTGTAACTCATGGCATAATGATTTTTGTTCGACATTAAGTTCTTCTTTTAATTGGTGTGCATCTCTTGGTTTAAAATAAGTTCAAGTGTATACAATCAATTTATTCCAGAAAAGATTCGTTTGAAGAAAGAGAAAAGACGACTCGAGTCTGAAAACCAGTCTTTGAAAGAGGAAATTACGTGCAAGCAATGCCATAAACACGAAATTGAAATGGTGTTTCTTCCTTGTGGACATGTGATCACGTGTGAATCATGTGGCACGAAAGCACGCATATGTTTTTCCTGCAAACAAGTTATAAAGGGTATTGCTAAATTTTATTCAGCGTAGACCCGGGTATATTTTATACATGTATACAAAATTTATATTAAACCACAAATCGTATTCTGTACATGTATTGAAAAGCAATAGTAAAACTTTCGTTTGTTTAATATTGCAAATACAGAAAAAAATTAATCTTATTTACACATTATATAATTTTGGTAAACTTTTTTATGTTTAGATGAAAATTATATGTAAGTTTGTTCAAATGTAGATTGTACAGGTAGAGATTCATTGACGCGTGTGTGCTTTTTCTTTATTTTTTATTTGCCCTGATAGTTTTTGTTCATTGTTAGTAATCCATATATACTAGTAAGACGATAAATTGTAATTTGATATCACATTTTATGCAGATCTATACAGTTAAACTGACGGTTCAGCATTTGTATAGCACGTATAGTTTTTCGTTAATTAACTTGTGTTACCCCTTACTCAACTTTACAATAACAATAAACACATAAAACTGTTCAAATAGAGTGTATATAAGCCGCAAAAACTGCCTTTTTTTTACATATTTAACTAATTCAAAGAGTGTCTTGAATTTGTTCCAATTTTTTTTCAAGAAACTAAGTTCTTTGCATGTGCAAATAAATTATTTAATAAATTCTGTTTAAACCGAAGACGTTAACTTAAAATGTAAGTCATCTTAAAAAAACAACATATGTGCTCTTGTTGATCCTAAATCATGTCATTTTTAATGTATATGGAATTAAAAAAAGTATATATTTGGAAAACAAATTAAGCTCTGATATATGTTTTGCTTATCAGTTGAAGTGTTCCGTGGACTCAAAGATCGCAAAGTTTTGTAACGTCAGGTGTCGAACACCATACTTTACGACATTTAATAAATTCGCATACATTCGCATCTTCAATCTTTCAATAAATCTAGCTTGCGCTCAATCGTTGGTATATTTGTTTTTATATACTGTAATATGCATTGTGATAAATAATTTTTTGCCCAATGCAGACAATTACTATAAATACACGTATATCAACGTTGGATTGCAGGATTGATTTATTGACAGCACTGTCCACATAAACAAATGGATTAAGTAGCAAACGATTAAGTGAATTATTTGACACATGACAATAAAAAAACTAGAACTTAATATTTACATTGCATCATTTAAATATAAAAACAATGCGTTCCATATTCACTACATAACTAATTTCGCCTAAATATGACATGACCCTTTTATAAATGTAGAACGGCAAACCTTACATATGTTTTATTTAAAAGCCCTCATTACTGAAAGGCGTCGTCGTATTTGCATTGTTATATTAGTTTATTTGTATGAACATATCACTGTATTCATGTAAGCAATATATTTAAATTAGTCGATGCAAAGTGTAGAATTCACATCTAAAGTATGTTTATAAAAAATATTATTATTTAATTACATGTAGTTCTCAATGCGTCAGTTATCAATGGCTGACCAAGTTTGATATCTGACCTTGTTTGATGTCAGCCAAAGTTTGACGTCTGATCTTGTTTGTTGTCTCACCTAGCTTTATATATTACCAAAACTAGAGCAAAGCATTGTAAAATACAGTTAAAATTCCAATTGCATTTGATTGTGTAATATCATTTGGTAAGAATCGAATATTTTTACATCAGACTTAAGAACGTTTAGTCATGGTATGACTATAAAATAGTCCGCCTTACAACCTCAAAGTTCAATAACTTGGAATCAAAAACCCCAAATTATTATATGTGCATAGCCTAAAAACAATTAGATTTTTTTTCATCAATAGTTGTCATTTAGATATCTGGGTTTTCTTCAATTTTACTTCAGGTACCAACATACATCGCCTAAATCTTTGAGGTTATGTTATAATTGAAGCGACCTCAAATAGTTTGTCAATATGCGAATATTCAAGTGACACATGTTAATGTTTCAGTAAAATGCTGTGTTACCTAAGAATTGAATTGAAGATACTTAATTTACAGGCAATTAGTTTAAACCTATGAGTGTTAGCTCGATTGCATCCATAAAATAAGGTATATTGCGTCATACTCAAGTCAGTGAATTTGTAAAAACCAGATTTAGGTTTCTAAAAGAAAATCATGACAACATACCGAGAGATGGGATCGTATCTCGAATATCATAAAAATTCATGAACAATATATACTGCGTGATAAAAGGCATTTTCCGATGACTCGTTTGTTCTTAAGGGACATTATTTGAACCCTCTTTGTAAAGGTATTTTAACAAATCTACGGGACTTCAGATGGGATGTAAAGCCCCATTGCAATATAACTCCAAATAAACAAGTGAACCTGTGTTTTGAACATTTGACCGAAGAAATTAAACACATATTATTTAAGCGGAAAGTACAAGATTTGCAGGTAGGTAAACTGTTCTAAAGCTTGATTGCATCTGAACACGTACTGGCAGACGAGATAATTTGCAGTAGATTTCATCGGAATAATATTTTCTTTTAAACCTGACTGTTATTAATCGTAACAGATTGAATGTTCAAGTACAAAATAAGCAGTAAATATACACATAACGTACGATAACTGCCTCCTGAAGAAAAAATACAGTTTTATATTATTTAATCAGATAACTTGCAACAATTTCAATTCACCACAGACAAAAAATTAACACGCACAATAGATGGTGATAATAACGATGAATATGACGACCAGCGACGTTCAACAATGAGCAATTGTAAAACATTTAGACATTTGTCAAAGATATAAATCAATCAAACAAAAGATTGGCATATTAAAAGGGTTTCGCACACAATCTAGAACAAAACAATAAACACAATGAAACCACCACAAAGCTCACCACCCCCTCTTCCAAAAAATGAATTATAGTAAAGTGTATTAAAACAGTGCCAACAGAGTGTTGAGAACTCTTCTCAACAGAGATCAGTACAGTGTTGCTAAGTCTCTTAAGATTGCATAAACAGAAACAAAATCGATTCCAAAAACACATAATGGAAAGAAAAAGTGAACTTAAATCCATATACAATTGGAACTAAGTATTTATTGGTTGGATTATACACAAATTAAACTGACTCCAAAAAGCCATACATTTCTAAAACTGCCGAGACACTTGCGAGCATTATGCAATTATTCATTTTAAATCAGAAAAAGCCCAGTATATACTGGCCATGCTCAATAAAATATTCATTAACATACATAAAACACACAATCATTCCTTGGCATTTAAAAAATAATTGCAGAATTCCGCGGGAATAATAAAGTCTTCAAAACAAATAAAGACGTGTATCACACATTCTGAGTCAGACGTCTTTTACAGGTACGATACTTATTCGGGATCCAGGAAAAATTATTTGAAAGCCCAACAGTAACAATTATCAACAATTTGTAGCGTTAAATTTCATTGCTAGAAGTTATGAATAACTAGTCTAAGAAAACTGTTTTGGTAACTAAAGTTAACAGAAAAACATCACGATCTAAATTAGAAACAAATTCAATAATAAAAGGCTATTCAACAGAGATTTAAAAATGAATGTGGAGACGGCATAAATCTGATAAACAAATTGAGCATTTTTGAGCAACCATTTTCAGTTGAAATTTTCTGTACGGTTTATCACTGTGATAAAGTGGAAGATTGGGTATAGACAACCAGCTTAATAGTTTGTCCATGCGTTGCATATTCCCTGTCCAAAATAATGCCATATTGAAACGTTTTTAGGAAAAGTCTCTTCCTTCATAAGATGGATAATTTCTGTGGAACTACTAAAATCTTTTGTGACCTGCTTTTGAGCAATGATAAATGTATCCTGGTTTAGCAAATTAACAAGTAAATGAATTAATTTAAAAAAATCAATTATGTTTATAAATGAACATATTATAACGCTTTGAACACATTTTCTCACTTTCAAAAGTTATAATCTTATCGCGTCTAGTCAATTTGCATTCAATGCAACTTAATATAATTGTGTAAAAAATTTAACATTTGATACATTGTTGAAATACCGTGAAGAAGTAAGATTTAAAACCTAACAAACTGAACCAGATGAAAGACTACTTTAATTGATCATTATCACATGTATTGTCATTTCGTCAGTCAGGTGTCAGTGTGGAAGTTGGAATCATTTCTCACATCTCTCTGGCCAGGTATGAGCGTTTTGAGTTCCTGGCCATTGTGGTCCGGCCTGTAACCTGAAAGATTTACAAGATGTGTTACAAAAGGAAAAAAGTTATAAAGCATCGCAGGTTATAATTGGAAAAAAGTTATAAAGCATCGCAGGTTATTATTTATTGTTATTAATTAGTATCTGCGTCATTGTACAAACGAAATCCTATAAAAATAATGTGTTCAGAGCTTTGGTGTGATTGCATGTGTACCTTTTATATGTTCAATTATTAAAAAAAAATATAATAGGAAATTATAAATTACTGAAAGATTAACAATTTCAAATTTGAGGCGTTGTAAATAAATGAGTATATTAGTTTTCATACAGACGTTTGTTGAATATATGGATAAATATTATTTAATGTGTAATTTACGTTTATTTTTG
Source organism: Dreissena polymorpha (assembly GCF_020536995.1). Taxonomy (NCBI): domain Eukaryota; kingdom Metazoa; phylum Mollusca; class Bivalvia; order Myida; family Dreissenidae; genus Dreissena; species Dreissena polymorpha. The sequence continues at coordinate 64,774,513 of NC_068360.1, forward strand.
TTCAACGGTAGATAGCTTTTACAACTAATCGAAGTTTAATATATGTGTGCATCCGACCTAAAATTTATTTTCCTACAGCGATCAAGACAAAAAGTATGACCTGACTAAAAACAGCATACATTATAGTTATTTATTGTATTATATTCAGTATTGTTAATTGGTTTTTACATAAAAGAAGCTGTGTTTATCAACCAAAAACTCTGCAAACTACTATATGTAAGCAACCATCGATAACGAGGTATAGTTCCAGATATCATTTCAGTGATTATTACATCTAAGTTTACTTCATCTTAACGTGGCCTAAAGTGTTGTAACGACCTGTTTCTTGCACTGGTTTCTTAGCAGGTATCTTCTTTCGACGACGGATTAACACCATCACAATCGCTATACTGGCCACCACAGCCACCAGCACCCCGATTCCTACTGAGACGCCCACCTCCACCGCTTTCAATGGGTGCGATATTTCATCGGCGGTACTATTGGATTGCGCGTGGACGTAATCTACAACAGTTCAAATACTCGAGCTGAGTATTTTAAGTCAGTATTTTATGCTAAACAAGAAAAGTAGCAACGTAACGAAACCAGTCTAACAAGCTTACTTTTTTAGTACAAGATGGAAACGATGGCCCTTTTTCGCTTACCTGTATGAAAAGGCGTGGCCTATTGACAATTCGAACCCAATTGCATGATTTGAAAAATCGTTGTAGAGGACAACTGTACGATGTTACACACCAAATGTTTATAACCTTTCCTTTCCGGTAAAAGAGAAGATTTTTAAAGTTATTTACACTAGAAGTCTACCAGTGAATTACGTTTTGACCGCTGCCATGATCCGAACAAACTTAGTAGATGACCACTCCACTTAAGCTGTTGCATAGCAAATACTAAACCCCTGGTCGTCGCGGATTTAGAGATTTTTTATAAATTATTTTCTGAACAAGTCTGTATAAATCAATTGAACCCTGGGGCGTGCCCAGTTTTGATCCCATAGACAAGCTTTGACCAAACTTAGTAGCTGACCCCGATACCATTTTACACACCAAATATTATATTCAAGACCCTTACGGTTTAGAGACGATGTTTGGAGCTTTAATTCTAATGATACACTTCCGGCGGACGACGCGCGACGAAAGAAGCGATCCAAAAAGCTTACTATCAGAACTGTGTGCACTGGTGAGCTGAACGGCTTAGATACCATGCCAACTTCAAGCGCACACAATTTGAGCAAAGTACATCAACCAAACTCAAAACAAGCCGTTTTACTTTTAACAAGAGATTGCCAAGCAAAATTGTCCCCTACCGGTGAAACTCCACCATTGACAGTAAAAAAAATATTTTTTTCCATTTGTTGCCATAGCAACCAGAATTTTTGACGTAGGAACAAATTGAAATGACGTGCATACTCTCCATATTGCCATCTATCCATGTTTCAAGTTTCATGAAAAAATATTAAAAACTTTTAAAGTTATCGCAGGATCCAGAAAAATGTGACGGACTGACAGACTGACAAACTGACCCACAGAGCGCAAACCATAAGTCCCCTCCGGTTTCACCGGTAGGGGACAATAATAACAGTAACCTTGATATTGAGACTCTTGGCCTCAAATGGAACCATAAGCTTGTTTTTTTGTGCTAATGTTCCAAAATCTAAACACTGTTTAGTGAGGACAATAACTCTATCTTAACTCAATTAACTACTCACAGTTCTGTTGTTTTAGACCTTACAGTTTAACTTGTATTTGTTTGTATAGCACTATATTTGCTAACGAATAACACTATTCTTGAAGACGTAGATTTCTTAGATATTTTTTTGTTTTATTGTTTTAAGTAGTTCCACATAAATCAATGTTGACGTAAAACCTATGTTTATAAATTATGGGATTCCTGCACAAAACAGTGTACGTAGTGTGGTATCCCAGGAACGTTTGTTCAAGCATGGCCTATTAAAGCTATATTTACACTTTTAGAGGAAAACCTGAGATAAAAATAGCCCTGGTAGGAAGGTTAAAAAACAGCTGATGAGATTACTGAACATTAATAAAGTATTTTAAAAGTCTCCGATTAAGTATTTGTTTTCTATAAATAAATGTTATAATTACTTACTAGGACAAAATCGAGCGCATGCGCGCTCAGAACTTCCCAAGGGCTCGCAGATGTCCGAGCATGGCCTATACTGACCGGTGGGGTCATCAAAATACTCTGTCTGACCTGGCAAATTAAAAAAATAATAATATTATGTATAGTAAACACACTATGAAATATGTGAAACACAAGAATTCGATTCATTATTTATCCTTCTGTACGCTTTAAGACTTAACAAGGCGGTCATTTATAGAGAAACCTACGTTGAATTCACGGATTGAGAACGACTCAATATAAAATGTAAAAAAAAGACGTTATTGTAAAATCTATATCTGGTAACAATGCCGACGCAAGAATTTCAATTTTAGATCGTATTACTTTTACACGAACCTCACGCCAACGCTTAAATAATGAATGTATTTTTCTTTTTACAATCCATGTATCGAAAGAACATTCCGCTAAAACATTTAACGGTAACCGACAGTGCCATAGAAAACAGCCTTACCTTTTGAAATAGATGCTCCATGTGTCCAACTCACACACAATGTGAACATAAGCAAACCTTGCCAACTCATAAGTATTGGTAATATACCAAAAAATCGTGTGGCCATTTTTTCCAACATGACAGTTACTCTTTCCAGCATGATACTAATTCTAGAAGCATTCTGATTTAAATTATGCGTAAGGACATATCGGGAACCCTTAATGACCTAATAACGTATTTTTTGTACACACCTTTGCAGTAGCCAAAGGAAACCACTGATTAAAGGTGCAACTCATTAATGTAAGCATATGTGCAGAGGCGTAGCTGGGGATATGGGGGCTGCAGTTCGCCCTGGTCACATACTAGTACATGAGAGATAACCATGAGGGTTCGTGGTATTTGTGTTGGATTTTAAAGAGTTCACCTCAGAAAGCAGACAGAAACGGCTGCAGTTTCCTTCCTTCCTTAATATTTCTGTTTGAAACAGATTTTGTGACAATCGAACTTGACCGGTACGAACAAAAAACATTTGAAAACGTATCATTGTTGCGTTTTTAAGTCTAAGCGCACTTTGCGGGACCTGAGGCGCCTTCTATACAGAGTCCCGTGAGAGCGCAACTTTAAAGCTTAGATCGACAATAAAATGGAATGGAAAATTATCCTTATTTTTTATACCGATGATGCTTTGAAAATTTGCTTCGAGTTGGCAATTCTTTGACACCGATGTACATTTCAAAGAACTGTTTAACGAGACTGAGGACTGTACAGTAGTGCTACGATTGCTTACAATCGACACATTTGAAACTTGCATAGTTTCGTACGGTGATGAGGATTCCACAAATTTCGCATTTATCAGCGGATTCTTGTAACAATTTCAGTATGAATAGCCATTTGCGAGCGTGTTTTCAGCAAGGGACCTATATAGGTCCCTGAGCGAACTGAAAATTATTCTTTCAAATCTAAAGGCATCGATGGGATCGTCTCTGTGATCTTGCACTTAGCAGTATTGAGAAGGAAACAGGTTAAAAAGACTGATGCAAGCATTTTCGGGTATGAATGCGAGAAAAATCAATTTGTTATGATGAATTTTTGGAATGGACCTATTTGGTGCCGATTTATAGTGTTATTATGTCATATTGAGCATTAACTAACGTGGTCTCATTTTTTCTATGGCACTGTCTCAGTGCCACTAAGAAGTGGGCGGATTGTTTAAGCACAATTTATATCGTGCACGTGAACGCCAGATACTGTCACTACGCCCCTGTATATACGACTCCATTAAGAAGTATGTGTGCGAACATAATTGTGTTATAATGCATAGAATATACAAATCTGACTGCATTTTACATGGAACGTTTGAATACGTTTTTCTTGCCTAATCTTGCTTAGTTTTTCCTCGTTTTGAACTGTATGAGTATATTGTTAATTAATAATTATAAACAAGCACACATTTAAAATTAACAGCAGGGTTCCCAAGAAATTAATATTTATAGGTCACAAAACAACCCATTAAAATCCATAAAAAGCATATCACAAAGATAGCGGATTTCCCAATTATAATAATTAAACATGCAGATTGAAAAGCAGGGTTCCCACGAAAGATATTTATAAACTACCGAATAAGATAGAAAAGGATATAAAAAGCATAACACAAACGTAACAAAAAAATAAGTTATAAATTTCAACACACTTCTACGTTTACTATTGACATTTATAAGACAAATAGAAGAATTTTCAGAAAATAGATCAAACACGTACATGTATGTATGACATAGACATAATATCATGTCTGGCCACAATACTTGTGTGAGGGTTCGTAATGAAATTATTTCTAGACAACCTTTTCCTACATCTGTTTCAAGAAGGGCAGTTGTCGGTAACGAGAATAAAATTAAGTGTGTAACAATTACTGGTAAACCAGTTACCTAGAAAAAGTGCATGTTTAAGAATAACCGTGATATCATCGAGTATCCATAGTATGTGTTTGTGTTGAATGAAAAACAAACTGAATATGTTCGAAAGGGCCATCATTCTGCTAATTCCTGGACAAAGATATAAACTTTGGTCATTGACCATATATAAGTTACCATAATAAATAAAACATATTATACATTTAAAATGAATTAATGTGTATATGACTATACAATTCTTCAGTTGTGACATGATTTTTACCTTATTTTTCTAAGAACACGCAACATCTTTACACAACTAAAATAAAAGGAACAGCCAATGATCTTAAAAACTATTGTTCACAAAGGTTTGACAAATGCCATTCAGTACCAATACTTTAACATAAGTTTAATCAACGTTATTAGTTTATTAATGATATATTTCACATGTTAACAAAACACAAAATATATATTCATAGTAAAATAACATGCGTTTGGCATTTAATTAATTAATGTTTAATTAATTCAAACATTATAATACATCATATTATTCCTTGTGTTGAGACATCATTTTGCGGGATTGCAATTTGTCAGACACCCTACATTGGTAAAGTCTTACATTCTTACTCAATAATTTGTATCGACAATTTGCTATTAACTGTGATGTCATGTGGACACAAGCCATGGTAAATCTGTTGTCACACTTGGAAGGTAGTCTCCGACTCATAATTGTATACAACTTTCACAAAAGTGTTTGCTTATATGCTATGACAGTCCTAGTCAAAAGGGACAATAAATGTTGTCATTTTTGGAATCCAGTATTTAATCTTTTTTTAAGTCTGATGCTATTTAAAAGAAAAGCCCTCTCATCCGTCTGCCCATGCTGTGTCTATCATGGATCAGGTTGAACTTGTTCACAAACTGAAATTAAATTTAAATACAAACAGTGAAATTCTTGAAGTTTGTGACTAAAATATAACAAATACGTTTCAAAGGATTTTACAGAATCGATGTACACGTGTACATACAAATTGCAAATACAAATGTGATATGAAATACAGTTTAACTAACTAAATGAATGACAAATTGATTGAACAAAAAAAGAGATGACATAATACAATTTTCAACAAGAAGCAGCTAACATAAAATTATCATATATGTACAAATACAAGAAAAGTAAAACGAATACTATGCTAGGAAAGATTAATCATTTGTGAACTTCTATTCCTTTCTTAATTGTACCCTTAAAATGTGAAAAGTACAAGAAGATAAATTGTTACCTTAATTTTAAATAATACCTTCATGTACATATCTTTTTATATACATATATTAAAATTGTCTATAATATACTTAAACTCTTTCAACACTATGATAAAATAATTGATACACACTACTTAAAGTCTCTAAAACGCTCAAAATCAACGAGTATTTTGTATCCACAAACATCTATTTTACCAGACTACATCTGGCGTTGAAATTTCAATAATGGCCATAAGGAACAATGATTTTTAATTGTTTAGCTTTATTTTATGAAATATTGTACAAAATGTTCGTTGATTTCGAGTAGTAATGTTACTTTAATGCACATATAAGTTTATACCTGGTTAATTGTGTTGCAGCCCTTGGTTATAGTACCCAGGTATGCCATCAAACACACATCATTACATTGCTGGAATATTGAATATACAATCTGAGTTCAGATATCATTGTATAACTGAAATATTGAATATGCGCACTTTTATTTTGATATATATTTAATATTGTACATTATTATATCAAACTGACTTTAATTTTCAACTGCAATAACAATAAAACATTTTACATTTCATTTTTAAGTACGAAACAAGACATGCGTCTCTCTGGCACAGATGCCTCACATTCCACTTCTGTCTAAAAACTCTGCTGATGTTAAACACTAGCTGTTCATGGCAAATGTGACTTTTGAACTTAAGGTAATTTGCACAAGGAATGACATAGTTACAGCCCAAAACAAGCTTTTATTTTGCCAAATTAGACATTTGACCTCTTAGTATGACCTTGACCACAGAGACAAAAAGAAAGTTTTTAAACTTGAGACTGCCTCAATTAACTGTGGGCATAAGTGATAAATGTGGGAAGACAAGTGTTACTGGAATCACGTTGTGTAATGATGGATTGCATTTGTGCAGTTATTGAAAAATCCATCAAAATATAGTTATGGTTGCAGAAGGATTTTTTAAGCAGATTTAAGGTAAAATTTAACTTTTGACCACTAAGAATTACCATGACCTTTCAAATAGCAAGACGGGTACTGCATGCGACATGTCATCTTATGATGGTTTACATTTTTGCCAAATTATTTTGAAATCCATCAATATGGCAAAGTTATGACTGAAACATGAATTTTCAAGTCGCTAAATGGCCAACTTTGACCCTTGACCTCTGATTGTGACCTCAAACTGGTATATAGGGAGATGAGTGTCACATATGTCTTGTTTAATTATGATAGCAATTTCAAAGTCCATCAATATTTGACAAAGTTATAGCCGAGACAGGAAAATCTTCACAGACGCCATGACGTACAGATGGAGAAACATACAGACAGACAGTCCAACAGTACTATTTAATGCCACCTTCTTGGAAGGGAGGCATAATAGTGGAACACATTTTTTTGTACAGCAAAATCCTAAAATGTTGAACTTCGACAGGTGGAACAGTGCAACAATTTTTCCTCTTGAGAGTTGCTTCAGAATATTGAAAAGAAGTCAAAACCAAGTAAAATCTTTTAAAAGCTATCTTAAATAGCCCATTCTGATAAAACTGGGCTAAATGCATGGGCCTTAGTTTCATACCTAGTGTCATACCAGATTAGCCTGTACACCACCATGGGAAAATTCAAGCCAAAATTGTCAACCTAAACTGGATTTTTGGACTTAATTAAAACAAAAGTCAACCCTGATAAGCCTGTGAGGACTGCACAGGCTAATCTGGGACAATGCTTAAAAAATTGTCGTCCAATATATAATTGAGAAGAATCTTCTGAACAAGAGCTTTGTCACAGACGTGACGAATAACCCCACATGCCGCATTGACACAGAATATTTTGCATGTTGTCTTAACAAAAAAAGCAGACACCATGCTCAATGTTTAAAATGCACTAAGTGACCCTGCGACCTAGTTTTTGACCCGACATGGCTCATGTTCAATCTTGACCTAAACATCATCTAGATACAACATCTGACCAAGTGTGGTGAAGATCGGATGAAAACTACTTGAAATACAGAGCGGACACCATGCTGAATGTGTAAAACGAACTAAGTGACCCTGTGACCTAGTTTTTGATGTTGCATGGCCCATGTTCGAACTTGGCCTTAAGATCATCTAGATACAGCTTCTGACCAAGTTTGGTGAAGCTCGGATGAAAACTTTTTTAATTAGAGAGCGGACACCATGCTTTTTGACCGGGCATGATCCATATTTAACCTTGACCTAGACATCATCTAGATACAACATCTGACCAGTAAAGATCAGATGACAAAAACTTGAATTAGAGAGTGGACACTTAATACTGACCGACAGACCTACCGACTGACCAACAGACCGACCGACAGACAAGGTCACTCCTATATACCCCCCTAAACTTCATTTGTGAGGGTATAATAATTTGTTAGAAACCTTTCTTATAAATACATTGCTGTTCACTATTCCTAATAAGTGAGGTAAATTTAATAATGGGTCAAGTAAATTTGATAATGGGTCAAGTAAATTTGATAATGGGTCAAGTAAATTTGTTAATGGGTTAAGAAAATTTGATAATGAAAACATGATGTTCAACAACTACTCTGGCAAGTTCTTACATTGTAGAAGTCCTCTTTGAACTTGTCTGTATTAAGGACTGGTAGTCTGTAACACAAGCTGTAGGCCTCTCTAAGAATGTCCTGGTTCTTGGGAATCTCACCTGCAACATGTGGGACATATGAGTCACGTTCAGGGAAAATATAGCTACATGCATGTGCATAGTGTTGAACCAGAATAGCCTGCAGCCTGCACAGGCTTATCAGGGGCAACATGTTCTGCTTTTGTGGAATATTTTGTTTGAAGGAAGTCACTTCTTACCAAAAATCCAGTCTAAGCGGAAAGTATCATTCTTTATAAGCTTGAGCAGACTGCAATACATATCTTGGACACACTTTAGGCACATGCCTTTACTCAGAGCAAAGCTAACATATTTTATTGAAAACAAACCGGCTTGAACGTACTGTACATTTTAATCAGGTAAATCTTTTGTCTAAGTGGTATAGTACCCAAGTTATAAATAAGACCCGCCTATTTTGAAAATAAAGTGCTTTATTACATTTGACCTAAAATTTTTAACTAATCCTTGAAGACGTGGGTTTTTTTTGCAACACAAAGTTTCATGTACATGTATAAGTGACCAAATTGTGCCAGGTTATTTTTAAATATTTTCTTGCAAAGAGAAGTGACATTTAACACAAGATTCAAAACAGACAGACTGAAAGAAAGATGGAGAGAGACAGACAAAACAAAATGACTCTTTCCAAGTGGGGTTGTGGGTGCATATATGAAATGGATATGGGAATGTACATCACTGTTCCCAGATTGACAGTCCAGCACATTAACAGCTGAGCTTCAGGGTCAAGCTAAACAGGTATATATTGAGAATGTCCTAATCTGAGCCTTTTTCTGGGAACTGGGCTTAATAGATGGGCGTGAAGTGTCATCCAAGATTAGCCTGTGCAGTCTGTACAGGCTAATCAGGGACAACACTTTACGCTTTCATGGTATTACAAGCATTAAACCCAGATTTCCCTGAATGAGACTCATATAAATTTGACCAACCTTCCTTCACCGCTTTGATATACTGTAGTATCAACTTCACACGACTGTACAGCATCTTGATTGCATTGTGCTGGGCTATAAGCTGTTCTGCCACTGCAACAAAAACAACACCACCATCAGCACATATTACAAACAACATATTCAGTAGTACAGAGAAACATTAATGTTTTAAAGTTCATACTTATAACCACTGAATCCCACTTATAATTAACCCTGCAATCAATTTTAGTAAGGATGCCAAAGGTTAACCGCTTAATCTACTGAAATGATCAGTTAACCACTTAAATTTTTTGGAAAAAGCTTAACCTAATAGTGTTTTTTTTTTAATAAATCAAACGATTCTTTTGCACACAACCTACTGCCAATTTATGCTGGCATCTAGTTAGAACAACATACTACACCAAAGACAGTAATAAAGAATGTGTCAACAAACACAGTAATAAAGAAATAAATCAGTACCTTTCCTGTTACAAACAGGGGTTGTGTTTTGGAAATTGGCACTTTTGTTTTGTTTTACTACCTAAAATTTATCTTGGGAACTGCGGGAAGTGCTGGCTATAGGCATAATTGAAACATTTATTTAACTCACGATAAAAATCAGTAGACACATTGAACGAATTATTTTGATAACAAATATCTAACACTGAATGCTCACAAAAATTAAATGTTTATAATTGACAATTGTATCAAGATTATCATTCATTGCTTAAATCTTGACCAAGCAATGAATTGTGAGCAGTTATCTAACCAAGCAATGAATTGTGAGCAGTTATCTAACCAAGCAATGAATTGTGAGCAGTTATCTAACCAAGCAATGAATTGTGAGCAGTTATCTAACCAAGCAATGAATTGTGAGTAGTTATCTAACCAAGCAATGAATTGTGAGCAGTTATCTAACCAAGCAATGAATTGTGAGCAGTTATCTAACCAAGCAATGAATTGTGAGCAGTTATCTAACCAAGCAATGAATTGTGAGCAGTTATCTAACCAAGCAATCAATTGAGAGCCATAATCTATAAAATAATGTTTCATATTGCTTTTGTTGTATTGACGGTTCAAAAGTTCCATACCACTGGAGGACTATCCAGTGTCACTGACAAAGACTCATGGTCTACCCCAACATAAATATACAGAGAACATTGCTAAATTAATCAACAACAACTACTCAATTGTATACTTGATCCATCCCAATATATCCTCTACAAAAAATCCATACCACTAGAGGACTCCCCAGTGTCTGTGACAGAGACTCTCGCCACATGGTCCACCCCAATCCTCTCAGCTTCCTCTGTAGCCAGCGTGTACTGTAGCTCCACAAACAGCATTGTGGCCTGCAATCATGTGATAGACATTAGCATGTACTGTAGCTCCACAAACAGCATTGTGGCCTGCAATCATGTGATGGACATAAATGTGTAGTGTAGCTCCACAAACAGAATTGTGGCCTGCAATCATGTGATAGACATAAGTGTGTACTGTAGCTCCACAAACAGCATTGTGGCCTGCAATCATGTGATAGACATAAGTGTGTACTGTAGCTCCACAACCAGCATTGTGCCCTGCTATAATGTGATAGACATTAGTGTTTACTGTAGCTCCACAAACAGCATTGTGGCCTGCAATCATGTGATAAACATTAGTGTGTACTGTAGCTCCACAAACAGCATTGTGGTCTGCAATAATGTGATAGACATTAGTGTTTACTGGAGCTCCACAAACAGCATTGTGGTCTGCAATCATGTGATAGACACAGAGCTCCAGATAAGGTTTTGTGAAATTCTTAAATTACTACCAGATTTTCAAAAATAATTCTTAACTCTGAAATTTTATTCTTAACGTTACTACTAAGTTTTGGAAAAGAATTCTTATTTTTTCTTAATGACCTGAAAATAAATAATAATGGTTATTTTCATGCAAAAAAAATCAAAATAAACATACTAGCAACTTTATTTATACGAGTTCAACAGTGTCTTTTCAGTATTATACAATTTTATTTTTCAAATACCTTCATATGCCCAAACTGTGCTTAGAGTGCATGCCTGAGATAAATTTCTACATATTTCACAATAAAACGGGTCTCCCCTTCAATCTTTTCAACGATTAGCCACGGGACTTGTCCCTTCCACTCGTTCAAGGTTTTTTTTGTGTTTAAGTTTGGACCCGTCGTGTCGCGTTTGTGTATAGCTTTTCCGACTGTGTCGACAACTGAACATACAACATCGTATAAGATCTTTTCTATAATGTCTTTCTAAACATTTAACTTCGGCTCACTTTGTGTACAATATGTTAAAAGCGTGTTTTTGGGCGCTTTGCAGTTTTTTAGGACGCTCTCCGTGCGCCGCCATTGTTTTTTGACAGATAGACTGTATACACCGCTTTTATTATAAAAAATGCGCTTTGTTAAACAAACCCGATAACCATTCTATATAAGCACCGCAAAGATCTTTAATACGCGAAAAGAACTCAATAAAAATCGATACGAACCGATGTAAAAATAATATTCGTAACTTGATTTTGTAATTCTTAATGATACGACAAGATTTTAAAATAAATACGTAACGGTCTTGAAAATAATTCGTAATTACGAAAATACGACCCTTATCTGGAGCTCTGAGACATTTGTGTGTACTGAAGCTCCACAATAAGCATTGTGACCTGCAATCATGTGATAGACATTAGTGTGTACTGTAGTTTCACAAACAGTATTGTGGCCTGCAATCATGTGATAGACATTTGTGTGTACTGAAGCTCCACAAACAGCATCATGGCCTGCAATCATGTGATAGACATTAGTGTGTACTGTAGCTCCACAAACAGTATTGTGGCCTGCAATCATGTGATAGACATTTGTATGTACTGAAGCTCCACAAACAGCATTGTGGCCTGCAACCATGTCTTCGAAATTACCACAAGCTCACAAGCCCAGCACTTGTTGTTTTGGAATTTGTTTAGAAGAGACTACCTTTAAATGAAAAACTCCTTAGCAAGGCTAATTTGGGACAACACTTTACACACACGCATTAAGTTCTTGCTCAGATTCTCAGTTTCATATCAATTGGTTATAATAAAACAAAACGAAGAGGGCATGACCTTGCAAAACTGGCCTAAAAACATAGGCGCACAATTTCTTCCACGACCAGTGTGTGTGTGTACTATAATAGTTATTTGTAATTTGTATTCCAATGTTAGCTTAAATTAACTTCACAAAAGGTTCAATATTTATTTAACAAATGGCATTTACTCTGTAATGTTTACTAACACAGAGACCAAACTAGATGTGTTTGTCAGAAACACAATGCCCCCTATTGTGCCGCTTTGAAAAAAATCAATTATTTTTTTGTTTTTTTTTACCTTTGACCTTGAAGGATGACCTTGACCTTGAACTTCCACCACTCAAAATGTACAGCTTCATGAGAACACTGCTTTGAACTTGAAGGATGACCTTGACCTTAACCTTTCACCACTCAAAATGTTCAGCTCCATGAGATACACATGCATGCCAAATATCAAGTTGCTATCTTCAATAGTGAAAAAGTTATGGCCAATGTTAAAGTTTTTGGACAGACAGACGCCATATATTAGACATTTGACCTTGAACGTTGACCTTGACCTTCACCTTTCACCACTAAAAATGTGCAGCTCCATGAGATACACATGCATGCCAAATATCAAGTTGCTATCTTCAATATTGAAAAAGTTATGGCCAATGTTAAAGTTTTCGGACGGACAGACATATTTGACATTTGACCTTGAAGGATGTCCTTGACCTTTCACCACTCAAAAAGTTCAGCTCCATGAGATACACATGCTTGCCAAATTTCAGGTTTCTATCTTCAATAGTGAAAAAGTTATGGCCAATGTTAAAGTTTTTTATTGACAGACGGACAGACTGACTGACATACTGACTGACGGACAGTTCAACTGCTATATTTCATCATAGCGGAGGCATAAAAAATGTTTCAATATTACTTTACTTAAGTCACAGTTTATTACCAAGAAGACAAATTCAAACAAGAGGGCCGGAAAAGGCCCAACGTCGCTCACCTGAGATAACAAGATATTATTGGGAAAAATCTTCTGACCAAGTTTCATGAAGATCGGAAAATAAATGTGGCCTTCAGAGTGTTAACAAGGTTTTAATATAGCCATATAAGGAAAAATGCCCCGCCCCAGTGGTGGCCATGTTTTTCAACCAACCGGCATCATTTTTTAACTCGTCCAAGATATTATTGGGATGAATCTTCTGACTGTGTTTCATAAATCGGACTATAAATGTGGCCTCTAGAGTGTTAACAAGATTTTACTAAAGCCATATATAGCCATATAAGGAAAAATGCCCCGCCCCTTGGAAGCCATGTTTTTCAAGCAAACATAACCATTTTCGAACTCATTCAAGATATAAATAAGACAAATCTTCTGACCATATTTGAAGATTGGACAATAAATATGGCCTCTAGAGTGTTAACAAGGTTTTACTATAGCCATATAAGGAAAAATGCCCTGTCCCCTGGTGGCCATGTTTTTCAACCAACCGGCATCATTTTCAAACTCGTCCAAGATATTATTTGGGATAAATCTTCTGACCAAGTTTCATGAATATTGGACAATAAATGTGGCCTCTTGAAGTGTTAACAAGATTGGATTATAGCCATATATAGCCATATAAGGAAAAATGCCCCGCCCCTTGGAAGGAATGTTTTTCAAGCAAAGGTTACCATTTTTGAACTCTTCCAAGATATCATTGGGAAAAATTTTCTGAGCAAGTTTCATGAAGATTGGAAAATAAATGTGGCCTCTAGAGTGTTAACAAGGTTTAACTATAGCCATATTTGGAAAAATGCTCCGCCCCCTGGTGGCCATGTTTTTCAACCAACCGGCATCATTTTCAAACTCATCCAATATATTACTGAGAAGAATCTTCTGAACTAGAGCTTTATCACAAACGTGACGAATACCCCCACATGCCGCATTGACACATAATATTTTGCATGTCGTCTTCACAAAAAACAGCGGACACCATGCTCAATTTTTAAAATGCACTAAGTGACCCATTGACCTAGTTTTTGACCCAGAAAGGCCCATGTTCTAACTTGGCCTTAAGATCATCTCCATAAAACTTCTGACCAAGTTTGGTGAAGATCGGATGTAAACTACTTGAATTAGAGAGCTGACACCATGCTGAATGTTAAAAAACGCACTAAGTGACCCCGTGACCTAGTTTTAGGCCCAGAATGGCCCATGTTCAAACTTGTCTTAGAGATCATTTAGATAAAACTTGTGACAAAGTTTGGTGTGGATTGGATGAAAACTACTTGAATTAGAGTGCGGACAACATGGTGAGGTTTAAAACGCACTAAGATACCCCGTGACCTAGTTTTTGACCCGGCATGACCCATATTCAAACTTGATCTAGACATCATCTAGATACAACTTCTGACCAAGTTTGGTGAAGATTGGATGAAAACTACTTGAATTAGAGAGCGGACAACCTTGTGATGTTTAAAAAGCCTGACATGACCCATATTCAAACTTGCCCTAGACATTATAAAGATACAACTTCTGACCAATTTTGGTGAAGATTGGATAAAAACTACTTGAATAAGAGAGCGGACAACATGGTGAGGTTTAAAACACACTAAGTGACCCCGTGACCTAGTTTTTGACCCCGCATGGCCCATGTTCAAACTTGACCTACACATCATTTTGTTACAACTTCTGACCAAGTGTGGTGAAAATCGGATTTAAACTACTTGAAATTGAGAGCAGACACCATGCTCAATGTGTAAAACTAACTAAGTGACCCTGTGACCTAGTTTTTGATCTGGCATGGCCCATGTTCGAACTTGGCCTTCAGATCATCTAGATAAAACTTTTGACCAAGTTTGGTGAAGATCGGATGAAAACTACTTGAATAAGAGAGAGGACACCATGCTGAATGTTACAAAACGCACTAAGTGACCCCGTGACCTAGTTTTTGACCAGTCAAGGCCCATGTTCGAACTTGGCCTTAAGATCATCTAGATACAACTTCTGACCAAGTTTGGTGAAGATCAGATGAAAACTACTTGAATTAGAGAGCGGACAACATGCTGAATGTTTAAAATGCACTAAGTGACCCCGTGACCTAGTTTTTGACCCGGCAAGGCCCACGTTCGAACTTGGCCTAGACATCATGTAGATACAACCTCTGACCAAGTTTGGTGAAGATCAGATGAAAACTACTTGAATTAGAGAGCGGACACTTAATACAGACCGACAGACAGACCGACCGACCGACACTCCTATATACCCCCTAAACTTCATTTGTGGGGGTATAACAAGTTTCATGAAGATCAGACCATAAATGTGGCCTCTAGAGTGTTAACAAGATTTTACTATAGCCATATATAGCCATATAAAGAAAAATGCCCCGCCCCTTGGCAGCCAGGTTTTTTAACCCATTTTCGAACTCATCCAAGATATCATTAAGACCAATCTTCTGACCAAATTTCATAAAGATTGGACAATAAATGTGGCCTCTAGAGAGTTAACAAGGCAAATGATGACGCCGCACAATGCACAACGAACAACACACAATGTACAAAAGGCGATCACAAAAGCTCACCATGAGCACAATCCATGAGCACAACCCATGAGCACGTTGTGCTCAGGTGAGCTAAAAATAATTTATGTTTTAAAACAAATGTTCTCATATAACATGGCCACTGAATTGAAAATATTCAACTTATATACTGAACTTACTTCTCCATTCACCAAGTCAATCACTGACTCATAAACAGCCACTGGCAGCTGAAAATGTAATGTAAATATTTAGACATGTATCATAATCATTTGCAATCAGTTACATTACACTGCATTATTTAAAGACTTTTTAAACTATTGAAAGCTTCTAAAAACAAGAGGGCCTGAAAGGCCCAAAGTCGCTCACCTGAGATAACAAGATATTATTGGGACAAATCTTCTGACCAAGTTTCACGAAGATCGGAAAATAAATGTGGCCTCTGGAGTGTTAACAAAGTTTTACTATAGCCATATAAGGAAAAATGCCCCTCCCCCTGGCGGCCATGTTTTTCAACCAACCGGCATCATTTTAGAACTCGTCCAAGATATTATCGGGATGAATCTTCTGACCAAGTTTCATGAAAATCGAACAGTAAATGTGGCCTCTAGAGTGTTAACAAGATTTTACTATAGCCATATAAGGAAAAATGCCCTGCCCCTTGGAAGACATTTTTTTCAAGCAAACATAATTATTTTCGAACTCATCCAAGATATCATTGAGGCCAATCTTCTGACCAAGTTTCATGATGAGCGGAAATAAATGTGACCTCTAGAGCGTTTACAAGGTTTTACTATAGCCATATAAGGAAAATGGCCCCGCACCAGTGGTGGCCATGTTTTTCAACCAACCGGCATCATTTGTGAACTTGTCCAAGATATTATTAGGATGAATCTTTTGACCAAGTTTCATGAAGATCGGACTATAAATGTGGCCTCTAGAGTGTTAACAAGATTTTACTATAGCCTTATATAGCCATATAAGGAAAAATGCCCCGCCCCTTGGCGGCCATGTTTTTCATGCAAACGTAACCATTTTCGAACTCATCCAAGATATCATTAAACCAAATCTCCTGACCATATTTCATTAAGATTGGACAATAAATGTGGCCTCTGGAGTGTTAACTAGGTTTTACTATAGCCATATAAGGAAAAATGCCCCACCCCTGGCGGCCATGTTTTTCAACCAACCGGCATCATTTTCGAACTTATCCAATATATTATTAGGATGAATCTTCTGACCAAGTTTCATTAAGATTGGACAATAAATGTGGCCTCTAGAGTGTTAACAAGATTTTACTATAGCCATACATAGCCATATAAAGAGAAATACCCTACCCCTTGGCAGCAATGTTTTTCAAGCAAAGGTTACCATTTTTGAACTCATCCAAGATATCAGTGGGACAAATCCTATGAGCAAGTTTCATGAAGATCGGAAAATAAATGTGTCCTCTAGAGTGTTTACAAGGTTTTACTATAGCCATATAAGGAAAAATGCCCCGCCCCCTGGCGGCCATGTTTTTCAATCAACTGGCATCATTTTCATACTCGTCCAAGATGTTATTGGGATGAATCTTCTGACTAAGTTTTATGAAGATCAGACAATAAATGTGGCCTCTAGAGTGTTAACAAGATTTTACTATAGCCATATAAAGCCATATAAGATAAATTGCCCTGCCCCTTGGCAGCCATGTTTTTCAAGCAAACGTAAACATTTTCGAACTCATTCAAGATATCATTGAAACCAATTTTCTGACCTCATGAAGATTGGACAATAAATGTGGCCAAGGCAAATGTTGACGCCGCACAACGCACAACGGACAAAAAGCGATCACAAAAGCTCACCATGAGGATGTTGTGCTCAGGTGAGCTATAAACAAAAGTCTTGCATTCTGTTTGCTTTATTTGCCATATTCATATCAATTTGGGAATAATTGTAACAAGAGCACCGCATAACGGGTGCCACGCTTGGCTGCAAAAGCTGGTCAGAATGTGTTTTTTTTTAGAGGTCAAAGTGACCTTGACCTTTGACCTAGTGAGTTCCAAAATAGGTGTGGCGTGTAGAACTCATCAAGGTGCAACTACATATGAAGTTTAAAAGTTGTAGGTGGAAGCACTTTGATTTTAGAGCCAATGTTAAGGTTTTAGCACGATGCCGGCGGACGGCGGATGACAAGCAGGCTATGACAATACCTCGGGTTTTCTCTGAAAACAGCCTTGCTAAAACCGGATGTAGGGTGTAGAACTCATCAAGGTGCATGTACATATGAGGTTGTAGGTGGAAGCACTGTGATAGAGGCAAAGTTAAATTTTTATATTAGAGGTCACAGTGACCTTGACCTTTGACCTAGTGACCAAAAAAAGGGTGTGGCGTGTAGAAGTCATCAAGGTGCATGTACATATGAAGTTTCAAAGTTGTAGGTGGAAGCACTATGATGTGAGAGGCAAAGTTTAAGTTTTATATTAGAGGTCACAGTGACCTTGACCTTTGACCTAGTGACCCAAAAATGTGTGTAGCCTGTAGAACTCATCAAGGTGCATGTACATATGATGTTTCAAAGTTGTAGGTGGAAGCACTATGATGTTAGAGGCAAAGTTAAAGTTTTATATTAGAGGTCACAGTGACCTTGACCTTTGACCTAGTGACCCAAAAATGGGTGTAGCCTGTAGAACTCATCAAGGTGCATGTACATATGATGTTCCAAAGTTGTAGGTGGAAGCACTATGATGTTAGAGGCAAAGTTAAAGTTTTATATTAGAGGTCACAGTGACCTTGACCTTTGACCTAGTGACCCAAAAATGGGTGTAGCCTGTAGAACTTATCAAGGTGCATGTACATATGAAGTTTCAAAGTTGTAGGTGGAAGGACTTTAATTTTAGAGCCAATGTAGAGGTTTTAGCACGACAACGGACGGCGGACGACAAGGAGGCTATGACAATACCTCGGGTATCTCCGAAAACAGCCGAGCTAAAAAGTAAACTACAAATTAGTTTTTATGACTAAATAACCATACTTTTTTGCCAATGTTAGTGCAAACAAATGACTTTTTGGGCGTAAGCATTTTTTTCTTTTTTAATTTTTATAAGGGAATTTTTATTTACGATTTTAAACAAAATTTGTTTTTTCAGATATATTTATATATCGTTTTATTCTAACAGTTTCCTTATTTTCCCACATTTAAGTTATTCTTCTCAATGTAAATGTAGACTTGAAACAAGATGTGTGTTTGTAAATCACAATTACCCATACTGCGCTTTGAAGTTGAACAGCAGCTATTTTAGAGAAAATTGTCAAGTCCAAGCCAATTACATAACCAAAAATCAAAGGACCTCAACGAAACTCACACTACATTTGTTAGTTATGTAGCTCGATTCACATACCAAAATAAGCTCTATATCTGAAAGCGTTGCATAAAAAACTCAGGAAAACAGAATGCTGGATAGACAGACTGACTGACAGTCCGACCGCATAATGCGACCTTACCAGGGGCATACAAATCTATTATAGTATACATACATCTTGGTGCCTTGCAACAGGGTTCATCTTCATAAGTATTGGACTTTCATTAATTTCACAGATCTACAACAACAAAAACACAAGATATGCAGACCCATTTGAAATACCAGTCAATTTAGAAGTCATACAGAACAATTTTATCTAAGATGGGCAATTGTACTAATTTCTTTTCTTGTTTTTGCAAAACAACATAGCATTTTACATGAACAAAAGTATGAACATGAAATTAACATCACCATTAAATATTTTCCAAATATGTTTAATATGAGTTTCCTCCAATATATTTAAGCTAAGAAAACAAAATCAAATTAAAGTATGGTATGCAAACACCATTATTACCATACCAGCATTAAGAACTAGACAGGACTTTTTGCCTTGGATAATGTCTTGGCCAATTATAACTAGTGCTTTGTCACAGACGTGACGACTATTTTGCATGCTGTCTTTTCAAAACAAGAGAAGCTTATTTATGGTGATTTTTAAGAATTATTATGCCATTATCATTTATGGCCATTTTGACCTAACAACTCTTGAATTCTTTCCCATGACACGCCGTCCAATGATTATGAACAAAATTAATGTAAATAGTAATTTTAAAATCTCACAATGAATGGCATAGTTATGGCCCGGACAAGATCATTTATGGCCATTTTTGACATTTGAACTCAAACTGTGACCTTGACCTTGGAGATATTGAGGTAATTCTTTCGCATTACACACCGTCCAACGATTGTGAACAAATGTACCGAGTAATTTTAAAATCTCACAATGAATGGCATAGTTATTGCCTGGCCAAGATCATTTATGGCCATTTTTGACCTTTGAACTCAAAGTGTGACCTTGACATTGCAGATATCGTCGTAATTCTTTCCCATGACACACCCTCAAATGATGGTGATTTCAAAGTGTGACCTTGACCTTGGAGATATCGACGCAATTCTTTCGCATGACACACTGTCAAATGATGGTTAACAAATGTGCCAAATGATTTTCAGGGCTTGACACTAACTTTTTTGACCTACTGACCCAAAGGACCACCAGCTTTCAGAAATTACTGGTCCTCCAAGATTTCAAGTGATCCGACAATTTCTATGTTATTTTACCCAAATTTCAACTTAGTTTCCAGACTATCCACAATGTATTGTGCATTTATAAAAATAAACCACCCCCGGAATGAAATTCTACATCGCGAAAACTTGTAATCTTGAAAATACACATGTTAATTCTCCGGCAATATCAAAACATTATTTGGCGCCCTCCAGTGTAAATGCGCAGGGTAAACAAAGTATATTCTGATGGTACTAGGATCGATAAAATGCTGATTATTGCTGCTTTTTTCAAAATAATAAATACCATTTTGTTCATTTCTCGATCAAAACGCTTCGAAATTCATGTTTATTTGTGTATCGATCACTGCGAAGTCCGGAGACATTCGCGGAGCAAATCAATGTTTTTATCCGACAACAGATTTTTGTCATCCGGGCATCTAGAAAAATTGGAATTTTCAATATGTTGCTATTTTTATTCCAGTCTCGAGTGGGCCCATAAAATAATTATGAAGTCATCAGTTTATTATGAAGATATAAAGTTGTTTTATTTATGAAAACGGCTTTCCACGGTATTTCACAATAAGCTGACCAGGATTTTTAAATAGTCCGACGGATCAACCAAATTTATAGTTTCACTGGTCCTCCCTATTTTTTACTGACCCCGGGTCAACGGACCACGGTAAGTGTTGAGCCCTGATTTTAAAGTCTCACAATGAACGACATAGTTATAGCCCGGACAAGCTCATTTATGGCCATTTTTGACCTTTGAACTCAAAGTGTAACCTTGACCTTGGAGATATCATCCTAATTCTTTAGCATGACAAACCTTCCAATGATGGTGAACAAATGTGCCAAATGATTTTAAAGTCTAACATTAAATAAACAATGAATGACAAAGTTACGGCCCGAACAAGCTCATTTATGGGCAATTCCTAGTGTTACCTTGACCTTGGAAATAACGATGTACTTCTTTCGCATGACACACCGTCCAATGATGGTGAACAAATGTACCAAGTCATATTAAAATCTAACCATAAATGACATAGTTATGGTCCAGGCAAACTTTCGGTTTAAAACGCAGTAAGTGACCCCGTGACCTAGTTTTTGACCCGGCATGACCAATAATCAAACTTGACCTAGACATCATCTAGATACAACTTTTGACTAAGTTTGGTGAAGATCAGATGAAATTTTCGGGACAGACAGACTGACCAACAGACCGAGCAACAAACTGACTCCTATATAGCCCCATTACCAATGGTAATGGGGGTATAATAATACCATGACCTTAGTATTCATTCATTTTGCTTTGACAGAAAGTTATTTAAACTCATTGTCACAAACTGCCGTAACTTTTCAAAAAGAGATGAACCAGCGATGAAAAAAGTGAACGTCAATTTTAAAGCAATATATGAAATTAAATACATTTAACACAAAACAGAACAATCCTGACTGATAACTAAGACTTGAACCTGTTTGTGTTAACAACATTTTTTATTGAACAGTCATCAAACATATATATTTGTTTGATGAGTAATCAATGACATGATGTTACTTAAATTAACAAATAAGCATTGCTCTCAGAAAACCGAGCATTGTGCACATGCATATAATCTGCAGACTGCACTGGCTTATTAGGGACAACACTTTCTGCTTTCATAGAATTTTATTTGAAGGAAGTCTTGTCTTAGCAAAAAATCAATTCTAGGTGTCATCTGTTAATAACTATTTTCCTCTCAGATACGTATTTTTACGCTTTTTATGTCACTTAAAAAGTTAAATTTTATTAAATACCTTTCTTACTAAATTCAAGTTTTAAAGACTTCATTTTCAACCCTTAGATTCTGATGAGCAGCAAACAGCATAAAACCTGAACAGACTGCGAGTTACTCACAGGCTGTTCTGGATTTATGCAGTTTGCACATAGCCATTTTCACTTTGCTTCTGAGCTGGAAAGGGTTAAGCCTTATTTTCCCAAAGCGATGCCGTAAATATCATTGAAATCAACAAAAGTTTTTTTCTACAAAAATTACCATAAATCTGTATACAGCAGTCCCCACACACAGAAGAAATCAGTAAAAATATCTCTTAAAGCCCTGCTACAGCATTTTGCAAGCAGTACCTGTTTATGCACGTGGATATCTGCGTCTGTTGGAGAGTCCCCAGTTGTGTACCAGCCTAGGAAGTCCATTTCACTGAAAACCTGTTTAACTGTGAACAAATAACATAAAATAAAAATATGCAAGAATATTCTTTCAATGAGAAATCCTGTCATAAGCAATCAATAATAGAAGACAAGAATTGAATGTCAAGAAAATGAAGTGGTGAAACAATTTCATTATTTATATATGTTTATTTAAAACTAAGGGAAAACCATTACATTAAGGTGTAAACATGTCATATTAATCATTAACTTGATTATGAAGATCACTTAATATCTTAGGAAGTAAATTTTACAGGTAAACTATACCCCTTTAATTGCATTCATAGTTATTTCTTTAAGAAGGAAAATTGTTGACACTGTTTGAATATGTTTATTTTATTTTTGTAGTTTAAAATCATAATTTTCTTCATGAAATCCAATCAAATTTCAGATTGTAATTTCATGGTTGTGAAGAGTGTATTTAAGAAAGAAAAGGTTTTATTCAAACAATTTTTTAGGGAATTTTTTAACCAATTTTTTAATTTGTGGGAAAATGTTATACAATGAATTTTCTAAAAAAACTGAACTATTTATGAACTATTTGCAATAGTTTAAAATAATTATTATAACAAGGTAAAGGGTGACATTTAACAAATGTGATTTCCTTATTGTCCTTACCCCAAAATCTAGTTAAATGCTACCATGCAAGCTTTCTTAATATGATGGTTATGTTAACCCTATAATAAGCTTATATAGGTAATGCACGTCTTTTCCGATATTGATTAATGATTTCCCATTTTTCTTAGCAGGGCCCTCAATCCATTTTAGGGGAAGCGGGTCGCTACCCATAGCAGGGGGAATTTTCGCGGCGTTTCCCTTTTTGGGGGATTTTTTACTTACTATCTAATTATTACATTTGTACATGTTTGCACTATATTCATTGCTTATTTTATAATTTAGTATGTTTGACAAGATTAAATTAAAATAGAATTGAGATATAATAATCATGAGACATCTATCTATAAAAAAAGTTTGTTTTTTTTTGTTTTTTTTTAGGGGGTTTTTTCCCCCAAAAGGGGGAAAAAAGGATACTTTTCAGGGGGGAATGCGGCCGAATTTCGGCCGTGGATTTGACAGATTGAGGGCCCTGCTTAGTCAGGAAGATTTTTTCTTGTTTGAATATCATGCATTCTCTCTTTTTTTGAATATTTGCCAATTTTTTATGTAAAAGAGCCTTGTTCTGGGAAAACTGGTCATTACAAATCTGCTTGAAGTGTCATCCCAAATCAACATGTGAATTAAGCACAGGCTAATCAGGGACGACACTTTGCCTTTATATGGCATTTTTTGTATGTAGGAAGTCTCTTCTTAATGAAAATCCAGTCTAACAGTTAAGTGTCCTCCCTGATCAGTCTGTGCAGACCACACAGGCTAATCTGGGACATCATTTTCTGCACATTCATTACAGCCCAGTTTTCCCAGAACGAGGCTTAATGAAAATCAAGCCTGCCTACATTGCTCCTCCTTTAAGTTGTAGTAGTCCTTGTCAATGACAATGTGTTCCTCCACCACTTCAAACATCAGCTCAAATGAGTTCATCACCTCAATGTTGCGCCCAGTCTGCTTGCCGATTAGAGCACCAAGAACTGAAAATGAAAACAAAAGAGCTCTTCTATAAGAAAACAGAAAAATGCATATGTGAAAAGTTGTATAAAGGCCTATCAGAGACTTGATCCGTCATCTGTTTAGTGCCATTTTTAAATTCATTCAAGTTTCTATGTGTGACTGAAATCTCAGGAAAACCAACTATAAACAGGAATTTTCCAAAACACAAATATTTATTTATTGACAAAGCTTTGTTCCAATCAATTGGCTAATGCTGATGTCAATCTTCTCTCCTTGTTCTCCTTGAATACTTTGAGCTTTTATTAGTACATTTGAACAGCGCAAAAATCTTCCTGATAAACCAAAAACCGTTACAAAAAATTATGTCTCACTTATGTCAATAAAATTGAGTTCAATCAACCTACTACATCACGACAAACACAATACCAGTTAACAGTGACATCAATTTGAACTTTTTTGTGGAGAAATGCTAAAAAAAGCTTAATAAAAAACATTACTAAACAAAAAGTGGAAGTCTTGAATTTACCATTAGATCTATCTTACAGAGATTGCAGTGATAAAACAATTTATCACAATTGGTTGATTAGACATGAGATCTATTTTGCAGAGGACATTTTGCAGTGACAGCTTGTTGTTCTTGAATGCTTTTTTTTTAGAGCTTTTATCAATACATATGTACAGCTCAAAATTCTTCCTGATTAGGGCCTATTCATGTTAACAAATTATGAATAATGTATGTCTATAAAATACTTTCCAATAAACCAAATACATTGTTACAAATACAATACTTGCTACCATCGAAATCAATTTGTGTGTCAGAAATACTCAAAAGAAAATCTCAATAAAAAATGTTATTAATCGAAAGCCAAAGTTTTGAATTAACGATTAGATCTATATTAAAGTGGTTCTTGAGATAATTTATGTATTAGGTTGATTAGACACGAGATCTAGCTCGCAGAGAATTCCAGAGATAGCCAATAGAATATGTTTGGACGTGGATTACTCCGAGTTGTTCTTTTAAAAAACTTACACATTTTCATGAACTGTAAAGTTGTTTGAAAATTTGGATTAATATCATTATTATGCGAGCACTCCATGTCATGTAAGTTGTTTTCATTTAAAGATAAGGGTTATCATGGATGAACCATCTTTCGAACCTCTTAATTTTTGACACGTCAATTTTACTCAAATATAATGTTGAAAATAGTGAAACATATTAATTAGTACATTATTTGATAAATAACTTCTTTCTACATAGCTGGAAACTTTAATTGGCATGTAAATCCTCTTTTGATAACAGATTTTCGATAGTTACCAGCACTACCAAATCATGTTAAACTTTCTATGCCACCCAAACAATGAGTACCTGCTTTCGAACCCTTCAGTGTTCAACATTAAAAATATATTTGTCACATGATATGACCATGGTCATGTGACTTATTGAAGCAGCCGAAATGTGTTTAATTCTCGAGCAAAGTTGAGAACGAAAATAGAATCATGTTTTTATAGGTTTTGAATGAAAATCATAATATATGTAAAAAAAAGTGTTAAGAAATACAATGATTTTTACCTGGTTTTTGATTTATCTACTTATTCAACCTGTTTTTCACGCATTTGCGTCGATTGACAATTACGTGCGTGTCGTCGTGAGCAAATCATTTGTACACAAAAAACGGTGACGTAGGGCGCATGCGCAATTGCGCGTAACATGTAAATAAATGAAGGGTTCGAAAAGAGGTGAGGTTCGAGAAGAGGTACTTTTACGATATATTTATGATCTATGCTATCTTCTCGTCCTTTCGTGTCTCTTAACTATTTTTACCGCGCATGCGCATACACTGGCTGGTATTTATAGCATTGTTTAACTTTTATTTCGTCATTAAAATACTATATTTAAACGAAAACACAAAGAAAACCGTATTTGTTTACATATTTGCTAAATATTTACTTTGTTAAGGTGAAGGTCAATGATCTGTATCATGCAGAAGAATTTTCTCATTGGATACGTGCTCTTTCTTGACCGCGTTCTAAATGGGGCACCATGTGGGGAATTTTCTTATAAATCACATATTTAAATGGCTATTTTCTTCGACACACTGGCACGTGTATAACTTGATATTGGCGTTTTATTTTATAATATAATATTCCATCCGAGAGCAGGTATGTAATGATTTTAATCAACTAATTAATTGTGTTTTAAATTAAATCTTCTTTGAACACGTAAAAATAACATATATAAACGAAACTTTAACATTGTATGAAACACAATTGACCCATGTCCGATTAGCTGCACAACTAAACATCATAATGAGGACAAACGAAACGGTCGTTTCTCCTCACAACGCGCATTTTCGTGCAGAATTTTAGGTGCACCCAGTGGCTGCAAATGGTGCACTCACCCCACGTGAGGATTTTTAAGAACGTCGAGTCGGGCAATTTTCGTGGCGATGTCATCCTGCAGACACAGCACAGGTCTTTTTCTTCCGGCTCGAACTCCATCTCAGAATCACTGCACAATGCGTCTTTTGCTGTGGCAGTAGACTTGTTTTGGGATTGAGATTCCGATAGGCGCTTTCTGCATGTTTTGCCTTTTTTCGCCGATGTTGTTGTTGCATGCGTTGAGGTTGTTGATGTACTGGGAGTTGCGCTTTCATTACCGTATGTTTGCAGCTCCTCAGCATATGCTTCTTCTGTAATAGCCTTCCCCCCTGGCTTGGGTTTTGTGCTTTTGGCTTTAGGTTGCTTAGAGGCCTGGAAGACGCATGTAAACTTTTTTTCAGCCTTCAACACGAGGTACTTTTCAACTGCTTCTTTTCCGGATTTAATTGCCATAATTTTGAGCAGGGGTGATGTCTCTCGGAAGGCTTCGCTTGGATAAAGCTTATCTGCAGGAACAACCTCTGGGCAGCATGGGAAAATGCCAGTTTTTCGGAAGCCTGCGACTATGTTGGCTTGAACCATGGCCTTTAGATACACATTGCAAGCAATTTTGGCCATCATATATTTCGTAACAGTTTCACCAATGTGCTCCTGCATAAACTTGGCACATTCACGGTAGTAATATGATTTGAATGGACCGAAAATCGACACGTCCAGAGGCTGCAGGATGTGCGATGTGTGGGCAGGCAAAACAAAGAGGATGATATTCTCTGCTTTGGCCCATTCAGTTAGTTGCCTGGAAACATGCGAGGAATGGCCGTCATAAATTACAAGTATCGGCGTTTGGTCCATTGAACCCCTGCATACATTCGGGATGAAATGGTCCTTCAAATAATCCTGGAATATTTCAACATTTGACCAGCCACTTTCGGACATTGTGAATTTCGAACCAGGTGACGAGCCGTTCATTAGTTCAGGGTTGCTTCGTTTCTCTTTGAAGACGAAAAATGGTGGTATACGATTACCGGCTGCGTTAGCGCATGCGATGAATGTTGTGGTTGTTGAGCGTGGCGAGGTAACAGCCTGCGGCTTACTGCCAGGGGCAGCGATGACATTAGGGGGCCTGTGTTCGGGTTGAATCCCGGTTTCATCTATGTTGTAGATGAGATGAGGTTTGTCGGTCAGATTGTGTTTTTCCAAATTACTTCCCCAAGGTTTTTGAAGTAGCTTTCAAGGATCTCTGGCGTTGAGTTTTTCGCACCGCCACTATCCAGGGCGCGTGGTTTTATGGAAGAGAGCCTGCCTGTCCATCTCTTTAGAAAGCCATACAACCAATTTATACTTAGTGGCTTGTTGGTAGGGCGTTGCCCTAAATGTTCGGCCAGTTCCCCGGCCAGGTACTGGACCTGTACATTGGTGTAACCATATCCAAGCTGGGACATGCTCTCCAGATGCTCCACCAAACCCGTTTCCTCTTCTTTTGAAAATATTAACTTGGAGCCCAATCCAATATTAAATGGATCTACTTTCCCTTTTACACGATCTCTTAATGTTTGAATTGGCACATTATATGTCAATGCAGCCCTTTTAACTGGCATCCCTTTCTCCTTTACCGCAGCATATGCATTTTTGAGGGATTCTGGACTGTACCTACGATATTTATGATCCGGTATTTTGGTAGGGTTCGGCTGAAAACAAATATGTGCTTAACTAGACGACAAATAAACTTTTTTCGATCAGATAACTTTTTTTCGATCAGATAACTTTTTGATCATATGTTTATTTGTGAATGTATAAAAATGTCAAGAATCAGAATGATTATTTCAATCTTTGATGGATCAATAAACATGGTAAATTTGGGAACTGTCAGATTCTATAAACATTGCGCTAATTGATATTTAATTTCTTTGAGCGACATGCGTTGTTCTTTAGTGAGTTACAATACCCCGTTGGGACCCTAAAAGCGCTCTGAAAACAATTGAGCGTTAACTTTGGTACAAATACATAACAAAATGGCTGACACATGTAAACAGAGTTTGGAAACTCATTTGTATTTAAGTGTAAGTGACCTATATTCATACTTGATTTAGTTAAACGTTAATTTTAGCATTTTATTTACGTGTTGTGGGACATTACCTGTTTAAATCGCATTTTCCACGGCAAAATACACAACAGTTGTAAAAGCTCGATCAACTTGCATAGAAACCGGGCACGTGCAGTATTTAATGACAGCGATAATGACGTATTAAAATGAACACGAATCCAATGAGAAGACACGAAAGTATGAGAATGAGGCATATATGTGTTTTATATATGCCAACAAACAGTTTATTTGGCTAATATTACCGATGAAAGTACCAATAAAAAAAACGCTATTTAATTTGTAAAGTTGGAACTCCCAGCGACCCGGAGAGCTGGGAGTTGGGATTCGTTTCACCGATCTTCTCACCCTGCTGCGCCTTTCCCTCCTGTGCTCGAACTCGGGTCCAGTGTTCCGAAATGTTCATTATCACCAGGGGATGTAGCGCCACTGACACACTTCCAGACGCTCCCATCACCGCCATGACGCTCTTCCCTGGGTCTACTTCCATACTCGTTGCCATTGTTAATTTTTGGGAAAAGAAAGACAGTTAAATTTAAGAAAGAAAATGCAGTTATGTCCCAAAGTTTGATCTAGGTTAATCAACAGTTTGACAAATTATATCAAGCGGACGCTTTATGGAAGAAAGGTTACACACTATCTTGCATCGTATTCTGGTGTCCGTTTCATGCTATATGCATGACACGCAGAGTTGTCGTTCCGTATAGGTCCCTGTTCCGTGCTCTCACATACAATCTCTGCCATCACAAGAAAAGCTTTTTACTTTTGTGGTTTAATATTGATATTATTAAAAGTATTCTTATTTTCTTTTATATTTGAAAATAGTTTATACGTTAAGGTTCATAATAACAAATAATTAACTAAATAAAAAAGTAAAAATAACAAAGAGAACATTACCAAAATCCAATTGTACGAAATTTTGACAGTGTATTTATATACACCATAAGAAAACTAAAGAGTCACAATACTCTTTCTATACTGTTATAAAGTATATTGTGAAGGCTAATATCGGTAGATACATCATGGTGCTGAGTTTGAAATGTGATAAATTACATGGGCTGTTCAATCTATCTTATGAGTGTATTAAATAAAGAGTCAACCCTGGTTAGCATTAACCAATGGCGGTTTATTTTTTAACAACCTTATCTGTATCGAAAATGTAAATTCAATTTGAAAAGGATTCCATTATAATGTGTTCACATTTCAGAGAATTTTTGTTGACATTGCGCCCGTCTAGTATCAATTTAAAAATCAATCTAAACGCCACCCAATATTTCAATAAAATATTGCATGTGTCATGTTTGTGTTATTACAACTACGGTATGATGACGTTTGCACATGTTCAAAAAACCAGATATAGATTTGCTGTTTCGGGGTTGCTATAATGAACGAATTCTTAATGTAAAGCCTAATTTGTATATACCGGTAACCACGTTCAATGAGCGTATAATTTTTCATCAGGGGCAGTCTAATAAAGGTAAAATAGCAATACATACTGTGCAAGGAACTAAATAAAATCGAATCAGAGTACCTCTTATTATTTGAGTGTTCCTGTTATACAAACCGGGGACTTATGTTTTATACCGGTAATTCGATCATAGCAATAATACCAGACCTGATTCGTATGGACTATAGTAACAGACTTAAGTGCCTAATGATTGTCAAACAAGTTATATAAATTTTTGCTTTATTTATAAACTATTGCTACTTAAAACGAGGAAGTATACTGTGTGTGACGATATGACTTTATCATGGCTGTTATACAAAATTGTAATAACATTTATATATGCTATATCCTATATCAAATCAATGATAATTTTACTGTACACTCTTTCATAGACATAAGACAGCTACACTTATCCATGTCTCATTAGGGACTAGTAAGCCATGTGCATAGCTGTGTAGTACCTTTTTATTTTAAATTTTATGTAACTATTATTTTTATGTACTATGTGTAACTTAAATAAAATATTAAACTACTACATTCTCTTCGTGAATTTAAAACATTTTTTTCATTATGGTCATTTTCTTATAAGTGACGTACGTGGCTGCTTGAACGTTAATGTACAAGCAGTGCATGACAACAGAGACGTAGGTAACTATGTAATCTATGTCACTGATGATAGCAAATGATCTGAAAATTATGACTGCAAATAAAAGTATAAAATCCTCATAACATTAGTGAAAACGACACTTATAGAAGCAGTGTGTTTTAAAACAAATATGGGAAATATAAGAGAGGAATTTAAGAGTGTCCAGCTCTTTTACCCTTGATATACCCCGTCCTCATTTCGTTGGTTAAACAAAAAACTACATCAACGAATTTAGGGGTGGTGGTATTAGACTTAAATTATATTGTCATTTTTTTTTACTTTGCCGTTACCAAACAATATATTATAATGTTATATTTGTTGTTGTTGTTTTGCCAAAAGTGCATTAGTATGATTCAGAGGTAAAAACGCAATGAAGTCATCATTTATTTATATATACGTGTACGGCTGTCGTGTGGTCGCAGATATTTGTTAACGCGATTCTCACCTAGGTGATCTGGTTCCAACCCCACTCCCGGCTTATGTGAGTTTGGGCATACATACACAGTCTAACGTAAAAGAGAGATCAACATCACGGTTTATGGCATTTTTCGCACATACTTACTTAAGATCTTGTACCCGATAGTTTGTCCTGTAATGAGTCGTTCATGTAGTCATTCGTTTAAAGGGGCTCATCGGCATTATATCTCTGTTTTTGTAAGAAGTGCCTTATAGTTACAATCCTATAATGTCTTAGCTTT
The DNA here is from genome assembly GCF_020536995.1 of Dreissena polymorpha. Lineage (NCBI taxonomy): Eukaryota > Metazoa > Mollusca > Bivalvia > Myida > Dreissenidae > Dreissena > Dreissena polymorpha. The sequence continues at coordinate 64,805,971 of NC_068360.1, forward strand.
GAATACTGATGCTTTTCACTAATAATCCTTGTTGTGCTTGTTTTTAGTGAAACGAAGCAGAGTGTTTGCTAGTTATGTCAGTATTAAGAGTGTAATAATTTAAATGTATTGTACTATTGCTTTTTGAAAGAGTGATTTTGAAATCATTAAATTTATGATTTCAGTTTTCCTCAGTTGTAAATAAATAAAGCTTTATCTACATCCCTACAATATGTGCGTATGTGTATTTCGAAGTTTATGAGGTCCGTCCACATTATGTGAGGACCAGATGTATGCCCAAGCACTGCTACCTTATTAATTTAATAGACTCACGACTGCTGGGAAGTTTTTTTTATATTAAAGCTGCATTTCCAGCAATTTAGTTCTTATTGAAACATTTTCTCCGTTGTTGTGATCTTGGGTTGTGGGGTGGAGCCGAAGTACCCGGAGGAAACCCACCCTATAATTATACGAAAGTACTGTTTTATAAATGCCGGTTCTCTTCTGCCTTCGAATCGAAAAATTCACGATCAATCGTGATACATCGACTTTATCCGGAATCCTCCGAACAATTGATTGATTTAAGCAATAAAAATGTCTGCAGTTCAGAGTGACTGTTAACGTGTTTTTTTCCTAACTGTACACATGGTTTGCATCTATGTAACCATGCGGCTAGTTATGATCTATTTAACGCTAGTCGAGGCTTCTGTTGTTCATGTATGCGCACGTTATCAGAGTTTACGGAAAAGACGTAAAGCTTTAAGATTTTGACGCTGTACGTTGGCATGACAACTTTCGAAAGAGAGAATAATTCTTGGTTATTTATAAAATAGTAATTAGATACTTTAGAATACAAGAATATCATTTGACAATAGATTATTTGATAACAAAGTTGAGTTGTGTCCATTTGATTGAGTTTTCATGGCTCCCTCAACTTTATAATAAACTGACGTCATTCATAAATAACTATTAGAAGATACGTGTTTAATAAATAGTATCACGTTAATTGACGCTCACGATATCAGCTATGAATACTATTTCTAGCATACTTGGATTACGATTTAAGTATTGACCACGTGATCGGAAATATTTTTTATTTGAATGTCGATTTGGGTACTCGATCGAAAAATTCACAACAAATTGCGATATACTAGCTGTGGCGTTGAAAAAGGATATTTCAATTCATGTCTTTTAAATCATTTAATTTAACAATAAGGACATAGAGGTGTTCAACCCTCAACTGTTTCTCAATTTTTAATATCGACGTGTGTTTGTCTCGGTAATATAAATGAAAACTGAAAAATTGTCATTTCACTTATTAAATAACGCTAATCTTTTAACTTTCCGATATATATTTATTTAATTGAAAAACACAAACTATGTGAAAGCAATTGTTGTCACGTTGCTATTTAATGAAAGCAGAGTTTAAAATATGCAATTACAAATTGAAAGAAGTTTAATAAAACCGCAAAGTGTTAATACGTTAAAACCATAGCGTTAACTGCATTTGAAATCTATGTCGCACCAGATTTAACCAAAGACCTATTGAAACTATATTGGTCCCTGATTTAAACCAATCCCCACGCAGAGTTGTCGTTCCGTGCTCTCACAAACAATATGTATGGCAAGCGAAATGCACATTAATTCCTTAAACCACGGTTTACCAGTTTACTATATAGTTAAGAGACTTTGAACCCGGGTTCAAAGTGCCGTTTGCACATTAATTCCTTAAACCCGGGTTCAAGACGTTGAACCGCGGCTAAAAGTCTCGTAACCATATCGTTAAGAAACGACCAATGAAATCGTGAAATTTGCCTTTAATTGTGGTTTAAGCTCCGCTGATTGGTTGTCTCTGAATTATGTAGATAAGAGATTTGTATCTATCTTTAGACACACTTTGAACCGCGGTTCAAACTCTTGAACTCGGGTTTAAGGAATAAATGTGCAAATGGCACTTTGATCTCGGGTTCAAAGTCTCTTAACCCTATAGTTAACTGTTAAATAATTAATGTGCATTCCGCGCGTCTTAACCCCGGTTTAAGACTTTGAACCGCAGTTTAAGACTTTCAACCGCAGTTTAAGACTTTGATCCGCAGTTCAAAGTCTCTTAACCCTATAGTTACGAAAGGAATTAATGTTTAAACGGCACTTTGAACTCGGGTTCAATGTTTCTTAACTATATAATTAACTGTTAAATAATTAATGTGCATACCGCGCCTCTTAACCGCAGTTTAAGACTTTGAACCGCAGTTCAAAATCTTTTAACCCTATAGTTAAGAGATGACCAATGAAGTCACGGCATTTACCTTCTAATTGTGGTTTAAGCTCCGCTGATTGGTTGCCTCAGGTAACAGATATTTGTATCTATTTTTAGACACACTTTGAACCGCGGTTCAAAGTTT
>NC_068360.1:64813351-64818351 GCF_020536995.1 Dreissena polymorpha
GTCTTACAAATACTCTTGTAAATGTAATCGACTGTGACCGTAATAGTCTTATTTAATACCTCTCTGTATCATAAAATACAATCACTTAAGCAAACACTTCCGCTCGTGCGCAACTAGCAATCTGATGTCAATCATTACATTGTTGAATGTCGATAGGCGGTTTACAATATGGCGGACACGCGGTTTATTGCATGTACTAGGTCCTGAACTTTTACCAAACAAATTTTATGTGTATTGTGGCATAAAACTGCGTTACAATTACCAATGACAGGGCCGTACCCAGGATTTTTTTACTGGGGGGGGGGGGCAACCGGGAAGGGTGTGGGAGGGGTCCCCCCTCCCTATAAATATACTTTTTGTAATTTTGCACTTTGCAAGGTGAATTTTAATGCTTATAAAAAACGTATTTTGTGATATGAATTAATGAAATATAACAAGTAAATCAGCTCATTTCGGAAGTCTTAAGCTTTTAACATTGGTGTGAATTCACAACAATATTAAAAGCTTTAGATTTCCGGAACTTACAGGTTTAAACTAACGATTATCCACATCAACTCTCGTATTGCTTCCACCATTTTTTCACAAATGAATAACGTCACAGGTTTTTTTTAATCTGATTTTTTTGGAAAGACCTTGCCATTTTTTAGGAAAAAAACTGCGCGAAACGCCTAATTTTTGGGGGAAATAATGAAAGTCTTAAATAATCAATTTAACATATTTTACTGTTTTCAAACAAATTCAAGGAAAGAGACAATTTAATTATACAATATTTTTCTACACTGGATCAGGTTGACTTATATAATGAGATCGATTTGTTGTTTCAATTTTCATTTTTTACCAATGAGCCATTAATAGGTTGATATTACTCAATTCTCGGTACTCAATTATTTTAAATACTGAATTCAGCCAAATTCTTATCTGTTGCTCGGCAAATTTATGATTTCAAAGGGCCATAACTCTGTGAAAAATCACCCGACCAGAACCCGCTGATAATATGCACATCTCCTCTTGGTAGTGAAGCTTCCCATAAAGTTTCATTGAATTCCGGTCATTAGTTGCTGAGAAATAGCCCGGACAAAAATTGTGCACGGACGGTACACGGACAAACGAAGCAAAAATCCGCACGATGAGGCATTGAACTACGTCCTTAAATTGCCCTTTTAAAGCCAGTTTGTCTCTTCTTCAGTAGTCATGAATAAGTATATTATTTACGTAAAATTATAACACTTCGAAGGTCATACAATGTATACAAACCGGTGTTTGTCACAATTTTGTTCTCATAATTAATTACAAACGACGACACTTAATCTATATCTAGACATCCGACGTCCATAAATACAAACATATTTGTCTCGTATTTACAACTTGTGAACAATTCACTCTTACGATTATCGATGAGAATGGCTTCTACAAACAGCACGATTTCCTATGGGTAGTCAATCCAGTATAAATTAGAACTAAATGTAGGTTTATGATTTGATGAGGTTTTAATTAGGGTGCTTTAGAAAAAAGAACAGCACACTATATTACGGTTCATTCAGCATTGTGCATACACTTCATGTAATTATAGATGCACCGGCAGTAATTATGATTATAAGTCACGTTCGTGTTTGAATAATGAAGTGAATTTCTAACTTTGATGTTTAATGCGAGTATGTTTTTATATCGCTTGAAACAATAGCGTAATTTTGAATTTGCATCTTTATCGCACCAGATATAACCCGAGGATGCGAATCGTAACCGGACACAGAGTTTAATTTCCATGGTAAATAGTGCATTTGCTTTGATGTTCGGCTGCATACGATTGAAGAATGCACGCAAAAGTGTTTGCCGTTTGCGCTACTGACTGTTCACTTATGTCTTATAAGAAGCCCATATAACAATTACAAACACAGCATTGAAAGGTTTATTTTGCGCTGTCATCCGAGCTTCAGTGTATGTTTATTTAATAAATCCTACGTGCGTCATAATACATGTATATAGTATGCCGCAACAAGGAATTAAGATTAATACATCATCGGCTCAAGAAGTTAAACGAAGAAAACATAACAGTAAGTCTTTGTTTTAAACTGCCTTGTCGTCTGCTATAATTAGCCACAGGAAAGTGCGATGTGTAGTCGTCTGAAAGATTATCAAATCAAGCAATAGCGTACATTCGAATTGAACTAGTGGAGGATATGCGATTTATCAATTTACGGGATAGGTTAAACAGTTGGTAAGTAACAGTTTACGTATAAAGTAATGGTGGATTGTTGTTAGAAAGGAAACTTTTGATGTTGAGTCGGCAATAATTATTTATTAACGAACACTTGCGTATCTGTAGAGCTTTAAAACGGATTATTCAACTAATATTTTTGTATGTAAGTATTTTTGTTTGTGATATGTTGTAAGTTTACCATGTATCATATAACGTATGCTAAATAAAAAAGTTTCGTGTGAATGCACATGTTTTACCCATACATACGCGTTGAACTATTTAAGTAAACAAAACCAATAAAGATGTATGTATGTTTTCGAGAGAATGTTTATACTTTGTGGTGGCTTGTGAAAAAGGATTATAATTATAGTTTTGTATTATATAAATCTATTTGATAGTTTAAATAATAGTATGATGCAATATAAATATAATAGAACTACCTACCATAGGCCTACCGTCAAGTTCATGATCATCATCATCATGATCGTCATCATCATGATCATCATCTTCACCGTGCTCAACAAAATATCGTTATCATTATCATTTCATCGTCGTCACCCCCATATCATCATCATCATCAATCCATAACCGAATCCATTTTATCATGTTTTTTTTCTATCACTGAGTCTTTCGTAACTACAATATTCTTTGATTGTATCAATACACGTAATTTAAGAAAGAAGTTTTTACGTTATCAGGCGAGATATTACATGAAAATATTGCATCATTCACATAGACGTCTGTACTAAATATCAATCTCGAAAGATCACGTAGGCCGGATATTGGCAAATCAATATGTGCAGCAGTTTAAACAAATTTATGTGCATAAAACATGCAAGGCGATCGGCGACATTGTTTGCTTCGTCTACCAGGTATACAAATATTGAAACAATATAGCATGCAAGAAAAGTGGTTTACATAGATAAGATGAGTATCCATGCACGAGCCGCGTTCTGGCAAAACGAGGCTTTATGCATGTGCGTGAAGTGTCGTCCCAGATTTTCCTGCGCAGTCCGCACACGCACTTGCTAATCAAGGATTACATTTCCCGCATGACGTATTTTTTCGCTCAACAGACGTCTTTTTTTTAATGAAAATCCAGTGTATGCGATTATTATTGTCCCTTATAAGCCTGTGCAGACTGAACACTACGCACATGAATTAAGCCCGATATTCCCAGAGCGCGAATCACACGAAGCTGAACAAAACATGCACCAAACCGCCACCGCATCTTTACTCGCAATTAACGAACCAGAGACATTTACAAACAATATGTCCCTGAACAAACATATCAGCTGTTTCATTTGGTAAATGCGTATTCATATAGAATATCACATCTGAGTATAAGCTGTCATTTAATTCCGATACAAACGGATGCGAGGAAATCATGCAAACCAAGCGGATTAAGCGGCATATTACTTGCCATGTACTAGATCTTGAAATCACCGTCATATGATCTCTGCTAAAAAAAAACTCGCTTATCAGAAATACCTGACTCAACCGAAATACATAGTTATCATCATCTTCATTCATAAGGGCTATATATTAACACGTTGTAATTTGTATAATCATCTTCCATTTTCAATCAACACCAGAGGCCGCAAAATAATGAAATAATGCAAGCAATATATATATATTTATTTATATGTATATACACACATATATATATATATATATATATATATATATATATATATATATATATATATATATATATATATATATATATATATATATATATATATATATATATATATATAAAGGAAACGTCTCAATACGCTGACCATGGGTGTCTGGGCATCACTTTATATTTATGAATACATGTATATCGTCTTAGAAATAATCGTGTACACATATTTTCGACAGTGACCATGATTGTCCAATTGTGTAGCTCAATGCATCATTGAAAATATCATCTGTTAAGCAAAAACACCCCGAATGAGTAAAAAAACAGTCTAACATTAACCAGTTTAATCAGTTGAATGACTATGGGCAGTTTACAACATGGTGGACAATCTGTGAAATATGTATTATAGCTTTTTTAAATTTATCACGCGATAATTAGTAGGGCTCGAATGGTCATTGTCGGCTCGGGTTCTACTTAAATGTACCCCGGGTACTCTTAAGTATACTTCCGGGTACGGAAAATATACTAACACGTACCCGGCCAATTTAGACTGTTCCCGAGTATTATTCCCGCCCAAAATCCGATGTCGTAAAATGCGCTACGGATTACGAAATGAAATTCTCTTAGAAGAAAAAAATCCTCAACATGTTTTGTTTGAGGAGTTTCGATAACAAAGAGGCTATTTTACAGAATATTGCCATAAATATGAACATAATTAATTTAACCAATTTAGCGTTAGAATTCCTGGGTACGTGTTAGTATATTTACCGTACCCTGGGTACATGTAAGTACAGTATACTTAAGAGTACCCGGGGTACATGCAAGTAGTACCCGAGCCGACAATTACCAATCGAGCGTTAGTAGGCCATTTCAAAAATAGATAAGGCTTTTGATATGTACTATTAACTCCTGAACGTTCACCCAACTAAATATAAAATGTACTTTGACAACTTACTATGAACGGTAACCAACTAAACATCATTTTTTTTTTCTTTTTAAGAATATAATATCGTAAGAAATAATCATTATAATTACTATTCTATACTGAATAACATAGAGAATATTTGTTGGATCGGTGGAATATCGATTTTAATTCACGAGTTATCATAGAAATGTTATTTTCATGAGTGGCACAGCCACGAGTGAAAATACATTTTTTCAATGATCACGAGTGAA
>NC_068360.1:64823351-64948351 GCF_020536995.1 Dreissena polymorpha
GTTAGTTGTGTTTGATCTGTTTATAACGCCCCGTCATCTACGTGAATGTTTCATGATAACGCACGAACTTTAAGGAAAAGGTGAAAAGATGAATCTAATGATTATATTGTCTACCTATGTAATAATGTGAGCTTAAATGGATGATTCAATTGATCAGTCGCCAAATAAGCGATCGCTTCGGTCACTTATCTTTGTTTACATACAACGCTTACTCGGTTACTCCGACACTCCTGATTGGTCGGACCATGTGACGGCAATAAACGGAATCTGATTGGTTGAGCCGTAAGTTTGATTGACAGCTGGCGAGTGGTCAATTGCTTAAGGAAAACTGTATAATTGGTAAGGGTTTAACGTGTATGTTTTATACACAGATTAGTTTATTAGTTTATTTAAGTCTCATCCAATGCATGTGTTATACAACATATATAAAACAGGTATTCAAAGCATAGAATATAACAACCTGTACTGGCCAATCTAAATTAGATTTACAGGAGACTATTATACACAAATAACAAGTAATAGCATATTAACATATTATAAAAGGCAGACTACCATTGTTAACCTTAAAATTAAGAACTGCTCTAAAAAGAGGGGACCTTAAAAGCTGAATTTTGTTAAACCCTGGCATTATCACATAATAAATGTTTAAAAAGAAAAAGGCATACATCACCCATTATCAGATAACGAGTGAACAGGTTAACAATGATTATCTACACAGAGTTAAAACATTATAAAATAATTAAAACAAAGTATAGTATCAATTTATATACAATAAAATTGCACAAGATACTATTGTAAAAGTAATACACAATTTAACATTGCAACTTAATGAAATTAGATAGAGAGGAGCCTGTCAGTAAATTACCATTGTTAAGGGTCAACCAATAATCAACAAGAGCGTTCTCACCCTTATATTATAAATACAGTAGATAAAAACTTATAGATTGAATACCAACAACAGAGCAATTTATCGGACAGACCCCCTTTACTCCCTACCAAATACTAATATTTCCAATCACTATATATAAAATTATATCACTGCAATTTACAGAGACCCAAATAAAGCTTGTGTATATTAAGTAAACACTTAATTGTATAAATAGTTATTTCTAGTTTTTAACATATCATGGCAGATTTTGGCAGTGTATTTAACAATTTCAATATTGGATAACAAGAAAAACATTTTACTAATATCGGAGAGATTACCGAACTCACTATAAATATCATTAGCCTTTTCATAAAGTTCATTTCTTGTATTTAAGTAAGCTTGACAATGCAATAAAACATGTTCTTCATTTTCAACTCTTTACATAATGGACAAAGTCTCAAATCTTCAGGTATATTTTTATATCTCCCAGTTTCCAATCTTATGGGAGCAACTCCACATCTGAATTTAGCTATAGCAGATCTATATTTATATGATAATGGCATACTTAGGTAATGTTCAGTCTCATAATCTGTCTTAAAAAAGAGCATATGTTCTTAATTTATTTCTTCCTTTACCGGATGATCCAACTGGGTTTTGTACACTATCTTTCCATGTAACAATAAATTTATCCATAGCCAATTTAACAATATAATCACAGAAACGTTTAGATGACATATTCATGATAGCATTCTCATAGTCTACAAATTGAGCATCTTCAAAATGTTTATGAACTCTAAAATTCCCGTTTTTACAGCTTCTATTACTTTCAGTACAACAAAATTTGTAAACTCTATAATTTAATCTACTATTATCCATATTCATGAGTCTATGTTAAATTTGTGAGACAGACCTCCATTGTTTCACTTGTGGCGGCTGCCAACCAAACTCGCCATAGAGAGCATTGATGGGTGTGTATTTACCAGTCCCCAAAAAGAATCTAAGGGCCCTATGTTCAACTGCATTAATGCAGGAGTATGACCTTGTTCCCCAAACAGCTGCACCATATGCGATAATTGGCAGAATTGTAGATGCGAACAACCGTTTGAACACATTATATGGCATACCTCCCATAGCTTAACTTTTAGCAATGAGCAGGCCCAGAGCTCTTCCGGCACTTTGGGCAACACAATTAGCTGTTTTCTCATAATCCAAAAACTCATCCAACAGTATTTCCAGGTAAGTATATTTATCTACTACATTTAGGGAATGAACACCACAAGTGAAAGTAAATGAAGTTCTGTTAACAGAGTTTGGTCTAAAATGTACTACATTACTTTTTGAAGGATTAACAGTCATACTATTATTATAACACCAATCATTTAAGATATTTAACATGAACTGAAGGTCTCCTTCATTACTTGCTAATAAGACAATATCATCAGCATAAAGTAATATACATATTTTCTCACCCTCTAATGTAATACCTTTATCAGCAGTTTTAATACTGACAGCTAAATCATTTACAAATAAATTAAACAACAGAAGAGACAGTGAGCAACCTTGACGCAAACCGTTGTGTACAGAAAACCAATCAGTAAAAAGTCCATTGATTCTCACTCTCGAAGATACATTATGGTACAAAGCAGGGTTGGCACCAATCGACCACCCCCGGTTTTAACCGCCGGTTTTAACCGGTTAAAACCGCCCCGGTCAATACTCCCGAAGTGGTCATTACTGGTCAATACTGGTCGATTGAACTTTACCCCCAATTTTGATTTATATTCCATGCCTAATTAAACAATATTGATAATATAAATTAAACAGACATGTTGCCAACAATGTCTTAAGCTATTAATACCCACTATTTTATACCTGTTCATGCAATTTGTAGGCCAATCTCTCAAAATTTGCAAATTAGTCAAAGTTGGTCAATTGGATTTTTCTGGTCGATTGAACTTTTTTAAAAATTGTAATGAATTATGAATGCTCAGATAATTCTGTGCTTGATTCAACAAGAACCTGAACCTGTCAATTACTGTGTATGAGTTGTTCCTCATGCCCCACTGTCCCTACAGTCTTCTAACAGTCTTCTCACCTATACAGGTTAGGGTACCCAAAACTGATGATAGGGCCTTAAATGGCACCTTTTTGACATGATCCTTACTTGTCATGTATTTTTGCATTGATTTCTTTAAATACTTTTTAAACAAAATAGTGAAAAAATCTTTCATTTTCCATTGATATAAAAATAAAAAACATATTAAGAAATAATTATTAAAAGAAAAAATAATTTAAAAGAAGAGTAGACCCACAATTAGAAAACATTATTTTTTGGCAAAATCAAGAACTTTGATTGTTTATTCATTTGAATACCAATTGAACTTTTAAATATGAAAGGGAAAAAACCCTCTTAATACAGAAAGGAAACAAGTTAAAAGTAACTATTAAGTACAATGCAATCTCCTTTTGTGTGAGTGATATGAAATAGCCTAAGGGCAGATTTGCTTAATTGTCAATATCAGAGACATAACACTGCATGCATTTTATTACCAATTAAGGCTTAGAGGCCAGATTTATTACCCTAGAATACACAAGAGTTCTGTTTGTCCATCTGCTTATCAAATAGATATATCAATAGATAAGTGAAATACTATGGTACCTACAATAGTAATAATACTTTAGTAGCAGATGTGATACACTGAGATAAAGGTATTGCCTTAGTCCTTATGTATTTGTGGCTGTTTCCATAAATAATAAAGAAGTAACTTTTTACAGCTTTTAAGATTTTTTTTACAATAAATAACTCAGAAAAGAGTTTATCAATTACAGAATAATTATTCATTTAATATAAAATGGCTCCTTTGTGATGTTTAAATGCTACAATTTTCAATCGACCAGTATTGACCAGTAAAGACCAGTAATGACCAGTATTGACCGGTTTTAACCGGGTATTGACCGCCGGCCCGGTCAATACTCAATTGACCGGTCAATATGCCAACCCTGGTACAAAGAGTTGACTGCGGTTAGCATTTTACCAGTAATACCAATATTTGACTCTGACAATTTTTGCCATAAAATACATTTGTCAATAAAATCATACGCCTTCTAATTTCAGCCAATTACTTTCTGCATCACATACTGAATTCCAGAGGACAGATAAAGTGTTGCACCACCACGGTTTACTAAACTTTCTCTTTCTGTTATTAACAGAGTTTTTATCTACTATATGTTTGTATTGCAGCTTATCTAACATTTCAGTATTTATTATAGAACATTAATTACTGTAAGCTTCATCAATATCAGTCTGGCGTCGCAAACTCTGTTCTAATAAATAAACAGTATTATTAAGTGATTGTATAACATCATCCGTCTCAAAGAGATTTGAAGGGATATTATCAACATCAAACTTAGTATAACTACAAGATATCTCATCTGATAACTGATTTACATCACATTCAATATTTACTGTATTACATAACATTGAAAAATCAAAAACCCAAGATAATATAGAATGATCAGGTATAGATGAAGGTATAAAACCATTTTCAGAATGAATATTTGAAACCAACTCAACACTTCTTGTAACAGTAAAATCTGAAAACAGGGGTAAATATTTATGTTGTACCAGACAATAATAAACCACTGAACAGCCTTTTACTGAAACAGATATATAGTCATATTTGGAACAATTACGTCCATTTAATACACACATATTACTATCTATTAAAAAGTCTATCAGTTTATCACCATAAAAATTACTCTTAAAATCAATCACATCTCTATCTGGGAGATCATCCACTCCAACAATATAATCGTTTAACTCTCCGATTCTACTATTAAAATCACCACATATTACTATTGGACCAAAGTTTTGATAAGAATATACATCGGTTAATAAAGTGTCATAAAAATCACAGACGTCTACCTGCCTAGATGAATTATTAGGTTGCAAATAACAAACACAAGTACAAAATATAAAGTCTGAAAATTTATCTTTAAATTTTAGCCACAAAATACCTTCACAATTATTGTTCAAAACATCAATATCAAATAAATCTAGTAAACATTTTTAAACAAGAAAACCAACTCCTCCAGACCCTGTTCTTGCATTAACATGCAAAGTTTTTTCTATTGTTACCGTACCATGCGTAGTTATCTATATTTATTACATTGTCAGCAATTAAATGAGTCTCTGAAACACCTAAAATGTCAAAGTTAAGTAAATTCAAACATTGTTCTCTCAGAATAAAATTGTCACTGTTTTTAAACGAACTCAACCCATGGACGTTCCAAAACCCGATAGCGACCTATTGACGCCTTTGTTCATTGTTCCAAGCACCTTGGCCCCTCTGTGTGCCTCTGTAACCTTGTTCACGACCTCGCTGACCTTGCCCACGTCCTCGATGACCTTGCCGACGACCTCGCTGACCTTGCCCACGACCTGGCTGATCCTGCTGACTAATACGCTGAGAAAAAGGCAGTTGATTAGTATTGCTACTAGCACTAGTGGGATGATTATGCCCAAATGTATCACAATTTACAATTTTGCCACCATGTACCGCTACACGACCTCCCTTGTTGATAGCATTGGCGATCATCCTCAAGTTGCTAGCGGTCACTCGTTCCACTTTCGACTGGTCGGGATGAACAAAGATATCTCTGTAAACAGACTTGTTTAAGTGAGACTTATTTTTCAAAATTGTTTTGACTTCGTCTTCTGTCTGGAAAGATGCTACCACAACACCTGGTATCTGAGAATTGTCATTGTTATTTTTAACTCTACGCACGGATGTTACCTTTATATCATTGACACGCATATGTTCCTTTATGATTATGTTCACCTTCTCCTCTAAATGTTCGTTCACTGATTCTGGTATTTCCTGAAAATCAGATTCAATTTACGCACATCTTTAGCAACATTGGTACCTGGGTTTAAAGTGTTAACAATATCACTTAGACTGTTTACTTTACCAGAAAGTGAGTCAATATCTGAAGATATATCTGCTCTAAGTGTGTCAACTTTTTCATCGATGGAATGACTCACTTTTTTCATTTCACTGGTGATACGTTTGTCAATGATATTTGATATTTTGTTTGAGAGTTTCTTTTCCAATTCAACTTCAAGTTTGTCGATCCTATCAGTCACGGATGTACTAAGATTCTTAATTTCCCTAGCCAAACTTTCCAGTTTGTCCATTATAAGTGCCATACCAAGTGCTGTAGGATCAATCATATTACCGTTCACCCCTGACGATTTTACGCTGTCTGTCTTACCATCGTGTATCTGTGTCGATAGTTGTTCAACATCACTGCAATCTACTTTTGACGGTGTGTGACGATATAATGCTCTGCGTGCATTAGCTAGGGATTTTACACTTGAAATATTAATTGTACCTTCTGTTGGACTCTGTTTTGATTTCTTACAGCTGTTGATGTCAAAGTCGGGAAAATCTGTTGCTCCAATCTCCGAGTGGTGTCGTTTTCGCGCAGATCTTATGATTGACTCCCTAACGACTGCTTGAGAGGCACTCAAAATAGTGTCCACATAATCTTTAGCCACACCAGCCCCCAATACTAAGTCGGCCATAGCAATAGTTCACCACTATAACGTTATTGATAGTATTCAGAAACTAAAACCTGAAACACTTTTTACTTTTGCGTAACTTCTGCGTCGCGAAAACTTTATAAACGGCGTGGACGGTGTCCTAACAGTAAATCCTCGGACAACTAGTCCGTGCTATCGAGTTTAAAACGTTCAAATACTCTTATTCTACGTACACTGAGGATCAATAGTCTCTGTCTTATGCATCAATATACTGTCCTGTGTTATTAAAACATCAAACCATCAATCTTCATTCGCTGAAAATGTTCTTTTTTTAATTATTTTCTCAAAACTGTCTGACCCACTTAAAATAAACAACAACACATGTATATTAATATAAGAAATAGAGTGATAAGGACATAGTGATACTCAAAAAGGTAAACCGTGGAAATATCATTTTCGATAAGTTCGTGATGAATCAAATAGTCTACGTACGTCATTATTAGCAGACTAATTGATGGTGATTTGCCTTATAAAACATATTTTTAATGTGTATGTTGTTTTCACATCTGTATAGTATGCTTATTGGGGTATGAAGTATAGTTATAAGGTGCACAGATAGCAAAATTCAGTTTGCGGACATAGTGATCTTCACGACAATGGTAAATAATGCAAAAATTAGCATATTTTTAAAGAGAAATTTGGTAATGGTGGACATTCTTTATGTAAATGCTAACGTTATCTTTTGATTTTTATCCCTGGGTGTGCTGATTGCACTTAACTACAGCTAACATGCATATTTCATACTGTTTTATAATTATTTATTTACCAATATGCAATTTTGTAGTGGCACATTTGATTTGTATGACCCCAATGTAAAGTGCCTTCAAGTGTTACCTATAGCGAACACAGATTGTCGAATGAAACATATAAATGGTTAAAAAATAGATCGTTATCAATCATAGCTCTTTCATATCCTTGTTATTAATCATAACAAATGGAATGTGCCGTATGCGCGATATAATAATGTTGCAATAAATGTCACTTTGATGTAACGTGCAGATCATGAAATATTTTCAGACAGCTATTTATCGTTTAAAATATTAGTTAAAATTGGGCATAGACGTGACATGTTAGGCATTTATATGAAAGATGGCGTTATATTGATATTCAGTTGGTAGACGAGGCTAGCATATTTGACGTTCGATATTTGTAACTATCTGTTTAACATTATATTTTTAATTTAAATGATTTATCTTTTAACAATTACTCAGAATTAGACATTCCAGAAAGCCCACGTACTAGCTTAAAACTGTTTGATACCATGTCCGGATTGATGGAAAAAGTATGTGTTTGTATCGTCCTATAATATGAGGAAGAATGCTCCAGTTTCTGATAAATTAGACCGGAAGTGCGTATGCCTCGTAAGGCAAAATTACCCGCGTTATGCGTTAATAGGTCTTATGGTATATGCTGCCAGCGTAGCTCCATACCCAGCGCATTCATATAGACTTGTCAGGAGCTACGCTGTCTTCTTATGAGACCGTAAACGTTGAGTGACTTAATAGCGGACAGCGTAGCAACTTCGCTTGCTCGTCTTGAGCTACTACGCATATTGCATAATACCCATTTTCCCATGACATGTCTCAAACAGTCCCAACTTAGAACGCTAACTTAAGTCGATGATCGTAAGCGATGCTCAGAAGTGATAAAATGTAATAGCTTTAAAAGAGTAATCCGTTTTGATACACACCGATGCACTGCAATGATAAAAGAACGACAATTAATTTTTTATCGCCATCAATGACTCACTTTAAGGTTTATCTTATTAACGTATAAAGAAGCAAATATGACACACCAAAAGCACTCAACCCATTTACGAACTCGAACTTGAGTGAAATTATCAGGTAACCATTCACTTATATTAAGTTTCATTCATTAACACTATATAATCACATTGTCTTTCCCAGCATCATTCATCTGCACCCTACAGATGTGTTAAAAGAGAAACGAAAACAAAATGTAAAAACTATGTTCATTCATAGCATGGTGCATTACGTGTACAAAGACGCGGCGACCAAGGTCATTGTAAATGTACGTGTCACAATACAATATAGTATGTCGTATTAATCACCAGCGCAGACATGCATGCTATATTAAGACATCCGGTGTATGTAAATAGATTTCATTTGTCTTAAGACACGGATTGCAAAACTTCTCTTAGTCTGTTCAACTGTGAAGAGTTTGTAAACAACAGGCATGTACAACTGTTTCAACGGCGATACCGTGACCAGTAAAGTTCCAATTAGAACAACATGTTGAATGTACTTATCAATTTTACCGATTGCATGAGAATGTTAGTACTGTTTAAGATAGAACAGCAAACTGAAACCTGTGCAAATGCACAATTTGCAAAGCCATAATCGAAAGCATCATTATTTAAAGCATCGTCCTCGTTAGTAGCCTGTGTTTAATGGTAACTGATGACCTCCCTCCCATTTCACCGTTTGTAAACTGAAGTTTAAAAGCAGTGCAATTGTAGAATATTAACAATGACAATGGCAATTGTAAGAGGCGAAAATACTAAAGCTTTAGTCTTCAACATATTTACAGCTTTTACGTGTAAGCATCGGGTGGCAATTGAATACAACCATTGTAAAGTCAATGTTTGCACTAAAATACCATTGTGAAATCCAATGTTGACCTTCAAAATTCTGCCGTTGTCGATAATGGCTCGTATCTAGGAAAAGGAACGCGCGGAATAAAAACGACCATTAGTACCGTGCTCTTTGAAAAGGGGGTTTACTGCTTGTGCGTAAAGTCTCGTTCAAGATTAGCCTGTGCAGTCCGAACAGGCTAATCAGGTACGACACTTTCCGCGTTAATGATTCTTTTAGTTTACAGAAAGTCTCTTCTTACTAAAAATCCAATTAAGGCGTAACGTGTCGTCCCTGATTAGCTTGTGCGGACTGCACAGCCCAATCTGGAACGACACTTTACGCACATGCATTAAGCCCCCTTTTCACAGAGCGCGGATCAAAATTTTAATTTGACAATCTGAGCGCAGAGATTTATTTTGCTCCGAACATGGCTCTGTCATAGCCTTGGCGCCATTTCACGCAGCCTGATGATAGTAGATAAAAATATTAGTGCTATGTTGTATGATTGGTGAACAAGAAACAACTTATTAATGTAAGAATTGAAGTAACACTCAATAATATTATTTATTTGATATGCTTTTCTGTCATTACAGTGTGACAATTATTATGAAAACGACATACTAATTGTCGTACTGCTATAAGAGAAAAGCACACAAATATCATATGAAACATATTATTTTGTACCTAATAGTTAATTATTTGACGATTATTTTGATTAATAGAGTATACAAATGCAACACAAAACTTTCAACAGATAGGTTAAACAGAAAAGAAATAATACCGTTATTATAAAAATAATATCAGAACAATTGATAAGGTATCATCAATTAATATCAATAATCCGTTTAATAAGATTCCTTTTCATTATAGATTAAAGCTGTTATCAAATGTTGTTGTGGTTTTTTAGGAAGACAGAGCACAAAATCTAACCGCTCGCGGACGGTTAACAAAATCTAACCGCTCGCGGACGGTTAACAAAATCTAACCGCTCGCGGACGGTTAACAAAATAGAACGGAATGGCCTTAAGCAAATAACACTATCCTACAAAAACTATTGTTTGATATGGAATGATCGACATGGTTTCACTATGTTTGATATGGAATGATCGACATGGTTTCACTATGTTTGATATGGAATGATCGACATGGTTTCACTTGTTTGATATGGAATGATCGACATGGTTTCACTTGTTTGATATGGAATGATCGACATGGTTTCACTTGTTTGATATGGAATGATCGACATGGTTTCACTTGTTTGATATGGAATGATCGACATGGTTTCACTTGTTTGATATGGAATGATCGACATGGTTTCACTTGTTTGATATGGAATGATCGACATGGTTTCACTTGTTTGATATGGAATGATCGACATGGTTTCACTTGTTTGATATGGAATGATCGACATGGTTTCACTATGTTTGATATGGAATGATCGACATGGTTTCACTATGTTTGATATGGAATGATCGACATGGTTTCACTATGTTTGATATGGAATGATCGACATGGTTTCACTATGCGCGTTCGACAAACTTTCGTCGACCTGAAAAAACAACACATTCAAGCAGTAAGAAGGTTTCGACCATACGAAAATAAAAACAGAATTAACAAAGAAACACAATGTCTACAAGCTTTCTCTAATCGATACGACACCACCGTATGCGGCAATACACAAATAATTATATATGATAATTGCAATTTATATTTCTTATAAAATCATTTTGCGTAGCATAATAACATAACAATAAAATACACATTTAAAAATCTATAAAATTAACTTAAATTAAGTATAGATGTATATTTCGAAATTAACCAATATAAGCGGTCATTAAAGAGTTTCGTTTTAAGAGAGAGAGACACTGCATGTACATACGACCTTTTTGAATATATGCTTGAACGTTTGTAGTATTTTAATTCAGTTAACTGATTAATTAACCGATTACAGTAATAGGTTAACCGGATAATGTTTGTTAACATGTTCATCTATAAACCTTTTACATGTTCTTGCATCCCATAGCTATATTCCCTGAATTATAATTTTAAAGTGATCCATGTACTTAACAAGGCCGTTGTTGTACACGGTAAATATGAACATAAAATACGCGTTCAACATAAAACTACCGTTAAACTATATTTTTTTATTCATCTTTGTGTATCAGTCAGTTGACAGTGATTTCCTGGTTTTGATGTATTGGTTTGCTTGCAGATATTGACTTTTTATTGCAGTTTTACTTAGAACATCAATGCATGGCCGTTAAAAACACAACGACTTTGATTGTCTAAACCGCAGCGTCTCTAATAATAAAATTAATGCACCCATGCATGTATGATGTCTGTTTTGTGAAGTGTCACATGCTCTGCTCTGAACTACCTGCACTGCGCTTTCCTTGACACACGGATCTTGGATTTTAATATATATTTATATACTTTAAGTGTCAGAAGAAAACGCCACATCAATTTATTATTGCCCGTGAAATACAATTATAAATAACCTAAACAAATCATTTCTAGTCTTATAATTACTCAATATACTTACTCGCATAAAGGTCTGTCCTTGAACGTTTGCACAATTAAAAAAAGTAATTATAAACCATGTATGGTATTGCAAAGTCGTGTACGATTATGTTATTCTATGTAATGCTTTGAGTAACTGTTGTTTGTTCTTTGTAAAATCCTTTCACGAACTATAACCAATAAGAAGGGTATATTAATCGATATAGATCGATCTTAATAACAAAAGCATATGAGCCAAACAGGGCTTGGTACATGGGCGTAAAGTTGATAACTGTATAACTCGAACTCTCCGCACCAGCGATTACAAAATTGTCTATGCCTTTTTTTTTAAATAAGCGTATGAGAATACGACGAATCCAACTATTAATCTAATCAAATTGATCGCACAACTAAATCTAATTAAATAAGACGGGTTTGTTTTGCAGTTTGTGTAATATGCCCTTCTTCAGTGACACGTACGTTGATTGGCGCGAGGACGACTTCAATTCAATTTTGTTACAACTAAGATCTTCGTTTCAAGTATGAGTTAGTTTTTGTATATAATTAATAAATAAAACGTCGCGTTGTTTATGCTCGAAAACATCCCTTTGAACATCGAGGAGTAAATAAGAGTTTTGGTACAAAAATGGGCGAATTATATGATCCACTTAATATTTATAATTTTTTTTTCAAATTTTCTTATTAATTTATATTACACAAATAATACCAATAAGAAAGCAATTTAAGAAGTATAAATTCAATTAATATCAAATGAGAGAATGTAATGCTTTTATAGTTATTTTGCAAATGATTTCGATATACGCCAATAGATGTTTGAAAATTAATGCATGCATAAAAAGTTGTAATTTAATCAAATATATCATACAAACACTGAATTAATTTTGTGAAAATTAATATAAAAATCTTCACGCAGAGTTGTCGTTCCTTTCCCTCACACACAACCTCTGCCATCACAAGAAAATCCTACCAGATTTGATAGGATTTTATTTTATTGGTTTGAGTAGTATAGCATAAAGTGTAGTATCATTTTCTTTTACATTTTGAAAATAGTGTAAAAGTTAAGGTTCTTAAAAATATATAATTACCTGAATTAACAAAATAACAACGGTAGAATTATTGTATCACGTAGCTAGGCTATCATCACGTGGTTGGTTATGAAGGCAGGGATTTGATCCAGCTATGCTGATTCCCGTCAAATCTCTGCGCGGAGGTTTCCTCGCTCTGAGAAAACTGGGCTTAACTCAAGTGTCTTGCAAGATAAGCCTATGCCGTCCGCACGGGCTAATAATTGACGACACTTTCCACCGTAACTAGATTTTCGTTTTGATGATACTTCATTTATCCAACTTTTACAGCGAATTCGGTTGATTAAAGCCGTGTTTATTAAATTTCATCTATAATCAACGGCAAGGCTATAATCAACGGCACGAAATGACGTTATCAATTGCCGAACCGGGACTACTTTTTCCCACGCACCTCGTCACCTGTATTTGCCAAGTGCATCTATAATAAAAACAATCTAAAATGTTTGTCAATCTTAATGACCCTCAAACAAAGAAACAGTAGTAAAAAAACGTGTTTGTTGTCATTTATTGTCATTTAAACCTCTAGTATTAGGTAAATTTAACACTATGTTGCAAATAGGTTCTGTTGTTGTTGCTCCCCTTTGTAGAAGTCAGTTTGAGTTTCTCCCATTTGACCGTAGAAAACAATCGTCTTGACCAAGAAATCCTGTGTTAATTTACAAGCTGTACTCGGATATGCGTCCATCTGATTTTTCTTCAAGTTAGCACCCTTTCTACCTGGCAATACGCACAAATGACACAGCATCCCAGTGGTTCTTGCGTCAACAATTGGGTGTCAACAAGCTAGGTCAGATGCTGAAGGCCATAGCAAAAGATGCCGGCTTTCCCAAGCACAAGAGAATATCGAACCACTCAGTTCGCAAATTCCTGGTCCAAAAACTTCGAAATGCAAACATTCCACTCACTGAAACCATGGCCATAACAGGGCACACAAATGTCCAGTCCATAACCAATTATTCCAACATATCTGTTGAACAGCAGCAAAAGTGTTTTTGCTCAGTCCAGTATATGTAACAATCCAACAGCTTCCTCTTGTTCACCTTCATGCACCGAAACTATGGCCGAAATGCAGCCTAGACAACCACTGTCTACCGTCGAACAACTTCAACAAGTTGATCTTGATGTTTGCCCCACCCAGTCACTTCACCAGCAAATGTTTTTTCTCTAGTTCGAACAAATTTGCCTCACAATTCTTTGGTGCCACTTTCCACATTCAAAATGTTAATGTATATAATTAGCTTAAATGCAAGTAATCTTTGTTATTTCGTCACGAAATAACCACATATCATAACAAAGAAGCAATGCACCTCGTGTTCGACTTGATAGTTTGATATCGAAAGTGAATTGTGTGTGGTGTTAGGCTACGTTGTAAACAAATGTAGTTCCTTGTATATAACAACTTAATGTCATATTGATATTATACAACTTAAAGATTTGCATTTCAATATGATTAAAATTGTAATTTATAACGCTCGACTCTTTGTTGCAGAACGATATTCTGTTTTAAAAAAAATGATTATTTGATCAGCGGTTATTTTTGGAACGCGGAGTAATACACTAACCTTGGTTACACTACAGTCATTATCAAAGTACGACAAACACTCATGAAAACTAATTTTGTTTAAATAAAAAAAAGTTTACTGAATAAAAAGTGGGATAAATAGAATAATAGGTTAGTGTTGATTATAGATCAGGTTTATCATACTCGGCACGAAAACGAAAAAGCACTCGCCAAGGCTCGTGCTTTTTGTTTTTTAAGCCTCGCATGATAAACCTGATCTATAATCAACACTAACCTATTATTCTCTATATAAACAAGATATCCATGAAGCGGACAGTGCCGGTCAATCTGGCATGACACGTAACGCACATGTATGCATTTAGTCCATGACTCAAATAGCAATCCCCGATGATATCATTTGAGCCTTGTTCTGAGAACACTGTGCTAAATGCATGTGCGTTAAATGTCGTCCCAGATAAGCCTGTGCAGTCCGCAGGTTAATCAGGGACGACAGTTTCCGCCTAAACTTGATTCTCGGTAAGGAGGGACTTCCTTGAAACTAAAAATACCCTCCTTACCGAAAATCAGGTTTAGGCGGAAAGTGTCGTCCCTTATAAGCATGTGCGGACTGCACTGGCTAATCTGGGACGACACTTTACGCACATGCATTAAGCCCAGTTTTCTCAGAACGCGACACATGTTATCGCTGCGTCATTGGCGTTGAACTTTGTTGTTGTTGCTTGTGGTTTGAACATTATTATTTGAATTTTCTGATTAGGTTGCTTATCACCTGTGTGCGATCTTAACGGAATAATTATAAACCGTTGTGTTTACAAACTTTTAAATAGATATGTAATCAAAATTCTGTCAAATGAGCTGCGATAAAATTGCTTTAATGCTTTCGTAGCAATGTTAACATTAACATTTATGTGACCGTAACTGTAGGAATGGTGGATGCGACCAAAGTTTATATGAATATGAAACTTTAGATGTGGAAAGTATTCATGGATGCTAATGTTGTGTCCCTTTGAACAAACATGTGCAGCGAGTGTAGATGTTGCACATATGCCCTCACGCGGCTTTGACGGTTTAAGATTAAAGCCTTTTAATTCTGCAGCTGATAGAGCCAGTATTTATGCAGTTTCTTTTGTGAGTATTAATAATTGTTTGAGCATGTTTTAAATTGAATTTTCTTTAATCTGATTGGCATAACTTACCCACAATAAAACATTACCTTTACCATGTACTCACATCAATGAAAATATGTTTGAATACGGATCGTTTAACTTCAGGATATGAGCGACGATAGAAAATGTTAAGTACTTAATAGCAAATAAAACTTATCTGCTTTCATTTTATGCCTCATTACTACAAACCATTAAATTATCATATTGCGGTTGTCTATTTGCACATATTACAACTGCACAGATGACGGGTATAGATATAAACACAACTATATTGAATTGGCGTCATCTCTGTTATATTGACTTAAATAGACCTTCACACATTTTGATAAATTTACAAAATAGGAAAAACACTTTTTGAGATTTGTACATTTTTGTTGTATTAATGTTGTGTTTTATTGCAAGGACACAGTAAAACTGAAAGTTTACCACGCTCTAAAATATGCATTATATGCATATTTTGACGATTTAGAACCCGGCAAATTATAAAGCGATACAAACGCAAAACGATTGTATAATTTGGAAAGTTCTGTTGTTATCTTATATTTTGTGATATTCCGATGATTGTTTATATAGCGTATACAATACTCATGGTAATATGTCAGTGCAGATGGTCGAGTGGTTTCAGCGCTAGTCTTTTACTGAAAGCGCCAGGGGTTCAAACCTAGAATCGGATTACATTTTTTCTTTCGCTAATTTTATTTTGTGTTATACTGGAACTCTTTTGTTCCGATGTTAACAGATCTATCAATTTACAGCATTTAATAACAAACTTCAAAACATACCAAAATCAGTGAAAAAGTACCTTTAAGCCAACTTTGCATAATCGATGCACACACATATCAGAATAATGCTTCATTACATCGCTCGATGTTTATGTTTTTTGGGAGATTCATTTCTGCATATCCTTACTTAATTAGAAACTAAATGTGTTCGTGCGTTAAATGTGTTCGCATATGATTAAACCACTTATGTCATCATTCATTAAAGCGACGATGAATTTATACTCACACTGGGAAAACGGGTAATTTTGCGTAAAGTGTCGTCCAAGGGGTAACGCTTGCCGCTTTTGTGGTATTGTTCGTTTTTGTTGTACGGAAGTCTCTTCTTAGCAAGAATCCAGTTTAGGCGGAAAGTGTCATACCTGATTAACCTTTGCGGACGGCACAGGCTAAACTGGAATGAAACTTTACGCACATGCATTAAGTCCCGTTTTCACAGAACGTGCCTGAATAATTAAAAAAACAACTGAGCATAAATACAATGGTTTTGTTATTCCCGCTCATTGATTTATGATCGGGAATTTCTAGACATGCTATATACTCAACTCTGAAATATGATGATGAATGATTTCTTGTTTAATTGCTTCTAAAATCAGACGGTATAAAAGTGTCATCCACGACGTTAGATAATTATGTGTGAAATGTATGGTGCGAGTGTGTTGACGTTTGTGGATGTTAATAAATATTATATGTGATGACATTCCAAATGTGCCGGATAGTGGGAATGACATGATGTTACTATATGGATAGCAAGTTTAGGTATTGCAGATACGTTATTCACTATTGAGTTTACAAATTATCCGCGTTCTGGGAAAACTAGGCTTAATGCATGTGCGTAAAGGAACACTCCCCACCTAAACTGGATTTCTTTCAAACGAAAACAGCGTAAAAGCGTAAAATACCGTCCCTGATTAGCTTTTGTGGAATGCACAGGCAAATCTGGGACGATACTGTAAGTTTATGCAATAAGGCTGGTTTTCCCAAAATGAGGCTCACATTTACAACAAGCTTGTTATATCTGACGCAATATGTTGCCATTATAGTGTAACATAATTATACAGGTATACCATAGTGTCATGTTTTCATATCTATACTATTATTCAGTGTACAATCCGGATGTATTAATTGTTTCGATACAATGTACATTATGTTGTTCGAAGGCCATTTGATATTAAAAGGCCCCAATCACAGTTTGATAAAATGTCGATTAAAAAAAAACTGCGTAAGTTACAAATGTAAAATGTATACATGGCGTTTGAATAATCGAAATAACACTCCTGACAACAAAACACGGATAAAATATTGGATACACATCATTCACAATCGGTTAAATAATAATGCGTTTATTACGCTTGTCATCGACGCTTTTTTTAAATTCAGCATGACGCAGCAGTATAAAGTTAGATTTTGGGGTCTCGGTTACGAATTATTGTTCATCATCTTTTCCCTTGCTGTTATAATTAGTTTTTTTTTTCAAAATATGATATATTTGTTAGTAAACACGTTAAATGAAATTAAAAAAAAAATACGAAAATCTGTGAACACGTCCCTTAAATGTGAGATTTTTACAAAGCGTGTCATATTATAAGTCGGATCCTAAATTGCCACAACAACAGCTTGTTTGCGATTTCAGATTTCTTTTACGCTAATGCAATTTTTATCATATGTTTAAACGCGATGTCTTCTGCGTAATTAGCCGATTCTTAGGCAATGCTAACGATTATTGCATCTACGCCTTCATGGGAACATATTGCGATACTATTTTTTTAATAAGCGCAAACAGAGATGCTGAACGTGTTGTTACTAGCACATGTACACGTAATTGATTTACATTTTAAACGGATATTTATCGCAAAAAGGAGAAAATTACTAAATAAATATTAAATTGGTTCAACAAATAAAAAGCAAAACGTGTCAATGACGACGATGGCTACTTTAGGTACAAACCTTTCAACATCCGGTATACATTCTGCCATACAATCGTGGTCTGATTGCGAGTATATTAGTCCATACTCAACAAGTCAAAAACAGAATACCTCAAATTGTAGATTAAATACTTAATATAACACTAGATAAATAGCTGTGTGTGGGATTGCCGGTTATAAGAATAATGCTCGAACAGTTGGAAAATATGGATTCTTCCGGTATGTTAGATTACTTATTTAAATAATGCGTGTAAAAAGTGATACAATTGATAAATATTTATATTGCAGTCATTCAATTACTAGTATAATAATATAATTTGTTAATAAATTTAAAATTAATATTTTATATGACAATGATAATAATTTATTATACTAATAAAAATAGTAATACCAAAATAGATTATAATTCTTATTTAAATTAAACGTTTATAACAATAATTCTAATTTTAAATACTCATTAAACAATATTCTTTTTAACATTCAACTTGTTATGTTATGATGAAGATAATATTATTTGATATTTTGTTAAATGATCACTTGTCAGAAAATTGATTAAATATATAGGAATGTCATTTTTAGCATTTTATAATCTGTTTAAAATATAGCTGGTTTCAACAAAACTGCGCTTTTTGTAAGTTTTCCGTTTCGGTTACAGTTTCTCAATCAATTAAAATATTCTGGGCCTTATTGCTTATTCGTACTGTCATGAAGATACATTGAAGCTATACCAACAGACTGATTGGTCAAAATTACACCACTTACCTACTAATATAACTGATGGTGTTCTGTATGAAATCTTACACATAATTGTTAGTAACATTGCATTTACATATCAACAATATGTGAATACGATAATTAGGTGAAATATTCATGATCTTGTGGTGGTTTTTCTTAGACGAATACCTGCTTATCGACCTGCTAAAGATGTTTCGCGTTTTTTGTCACAGGTCAGACTCATATTCGAAGCCTTAACCTTTTATTATGTGCATACATTATGAAACGACACATCGAATTGACACTTGTTCATGCAGGCGAAATTTATGATGACTGCTTTGGGCTATATGAAAACAATTGACGCATAGTTCATATCGACAACAATTCACACATCAAACAAAAAGTCAAATTTTTGCTGATAATTACGTCTGCCGTTTGCAGTTGGTTTGACATATTTGCTTAAAGTAAAACAAGCCCAAAGCAAAATGCAAACTTTGAATTTCCTACGATGGTAACTTACAACACATTCTCTTTTCGCTTTAAGATGACCTTTTTACTTTAGTTGCATTTTTTTATTAAATTTCTGTATATTTTCGTTTGTTTTTTTTTCTTAATATTCTATTCGGAAACCACTTAAAACGTGGATCAAAAAGCCATTAGATAAAACGTTAAAGTAAAATATGGTCACATATAGACCTACTTTGTGCGCACATAATAATTGTCAAAAACGTACTTGCATGTAATATTACTGATGGTTAAAAGGTAAAGAATGAAGTGTTTTAATTTTTGATACTGCCTATCGTATTATCATAATATTCATGAACAAAACAAATAAGATATGTGATTATAAGAGTGATGTATTGTTTCACACGAAGACTTGATTATGTGTGCTGCGTGATGCAAAAAGGGTATTATGCAATATGCGACCAGATTAGCTTCAGACCAGCCTGGGCAGTACGCAAGGATTCGTGGTCTCAAAAGTAGCTCCTGAACAGTATATAACAGAATGGGAAATATTGTCTGTTTTGCCTGGTATCAAATATGGCTGACCAAGTATACACTCAAAATAAGGGATCTCAACTAGATATTTTAAGTTTTATGCAAACAGATGTAGCTGATGTGAACAAGTTTGTATCCTACATTTTTTACATGTATTCACTCGTAAATGTGCAATACATATCATTATTGTTTATTTTAAATTAATAATTTCAGAGATGTCGAGCAAGGAACAAAGACGTCGCGTTGGTATACTGGGAACCGGGGACTTCGCAAGAGCGCTAGCAAAACGACTCTTCTTTTCCGGATATGACGTCATCCTGGGAAGCAGAAAACCGGAAAAGAAAGCGATGTCTGCCATTGACCAGTGTCTGTGCAATGTTCAACTTCTTTCCGTGGAGGAGTGCATCAAAAGCGCTTCTATAATTTTCCTGGCAGTCCATTTCGATAATGTCAAGGAGCTTCTGACAGAACACGTCGAGAAACTCGAAGGAAAGATTCTAATCGACGTCTCCAATAGAGACAGGCCAAGCAGCGTCACGTCAAACGCAGAGCTCGTCCAGAAAATGGTTCCCAGCTGCAAGGTTGTCAAGGCGTTCAACGTCATTTCTGCCTACGCGATGGAGAACGACTACAACTCGAGCAGTAAACAGGTCTTCATTGCTAGCAACTGCGAAGGCGCGAGAGATGTGGTGGCAAATATTGCCAAGGACATGAACTTCCGACCAGTGGACTTTGGAGGGCTGTTTGCTGCTCGGAGAATCGAGAAACACCCACTGAGGCTGTTTCCGGAATGGAGAGGCCCGCTTGGCTTTGCGGTTGGCGTATTCAACGCATGGCTTTTATACCTTATCTATATCTACTATATTGCGGAGTCCAAGTACCAATGGGAGCAACTTTTCGTCAAAGTGCTCAACAAAGCTATTTGCATGACAGGCATAACTACGTTGTCAGTAACATACTTGGCCAGCAGTTTTGCGACCGTTTTTCAAATTTACTACGGTACGAAACATATACGTTTCTCGCGGTGGCTAGATAAATGGCTGAAGAATCGGAAACAGCTTGGTCTCATATCCTTCGCACTGATATCAATACACGTGATAATGTCAGTGCTCATCATGTCTCCAACGTACTTTAGCTCCTGGTACCACAGCACTGAAATCACCGTTCCTGTGAATCTCACTGCGCCATTTAAGATCAAACAGGGCACGTGGATGAACTGGAAAGGAGAGGCGGCTTGCTTGGTTGGCATCATAGCCTACGTGGTACTTTGTTTTATCTGCGCCACTACATTTCCGTCCGTCACGGACACGTTAAACTGGCGAGAGTGGAGGTTCGCGCAGTCTAAGATGGGACACGCTGCTTTATTGCTTTCTGTCGGACACGTTCTGGTTATGGGGCTACCCGGATGGCTGTCGAAGCCGCATCTCATTTACAAATCTATCACATTCCTGTGTTCAATTTTACCGTGGATAACATTATTACTGAAGCTTTTATTTTCTCTTCCGTGTGTTGACCGGTACGTGATGAAGTTACGCAAAGGTTGGGAGAGACACGAAAACAAATGCAGAGCGGACTGTGTTCGACCCGTAAAGCATGAGGGTTATGTTGCTATTGACATGAACGCAGGAAAGCGGATGTCGTGCCAGGATGCGTGCGCATGTCCTGATGACAAGATACCGATGATGAACATTGGGGGCTCGGATTGTGACTGTGCTAGTGACGACCTTGTATTGAATGTTCCTTAGATTTTAATGGGAATGTTCTAGAAAAGGAACAACAATGTAAAAAAATCAAATGCCCATTTTAATAAGGTTTTAAAAGATAAAAAACAAACGGTGCTTCAGTTATGTATGTATATACAGTCCACTCTCGTTATCTCGACATCGGATATCTCGATATTCTCGATATGTCGAAGTAAGCTCAATGTCCCAACATTTTTCCTTCTTTATCTATGTAAGTAAACATCGCATATCTCGATTTTCGTTATGTCGAATTATTCGATATGTCGATATAAAATTTTGTCCCGAGCCCCGATTTTACATGTATTTACTGTGGTTTATCTCGAAGTGCGAATAACTGTCCCAGTGTCGGCAAAAGGTGCGAAATTTTTTCTTTGATCGCCGTCCCGCTTAGCCCGGCTGCTCCCGATACTTTGCGGTAGGAAATTGATGTATCATCGATTGCATCAATGATCACACGTGTGTAATGTCGTTAGCCATCAACACTTGAGTAAGGCCTGTCACTTTAACTGCAATTAATACACAGCCTGCCGAAAGGCCAAAATAGTAATTGTTTTTACAAACAACATTCCAAAATGCATTGAGTTATATTTTTGCGTATATAAAACGTTATAAAGATAATAACGATGATAAAGACAAGACTCAAAATGGTTTTTCATTTGTATTTGATCCTGTACTAATAATCTATTGCACTTTGCATTTCAAACAACAAAATGTACATGTACAGTTCAGTATTCCGGAACGTGATTTACGCATGTTCAGATGGAAAACCCTCGAATTGATTGGAGGTCAATTGCATCATCACTTTAAATAGCAACATAACCAGATGTTTACTCGACAGTCTATAAAAATTCTAACCGCATGTTTTCATACAATTCTGTAATACTTACAACGTCATTTTAACCATTAAAATAGCAAAATTAATCGTGCCTCGTAAAAATGCGTATACATGTATATTAGGAAGAGAGTATTATGCCTCATGTTGACGGCTTTGTTAGACCGCTTAGCAGGTAATTATATGTTAAAAACAAGGTAAAATTGCGTCTCATTTTCGTTTGAAAACGCCTAATCGGATATCTCGAACTCTCGTTATCTCGATATTTTTTCATGTTCCCGCCGACTTCGAGATAACGAGAGTGGACTGTATGTCAACTATAAAATAGTTGGGTGATGAAGTCCGTGTGAAATTTAGATTTGCATTGTTTTAATAGTTACATTCTTCCGAAAAAAAAGAGAAATATGTTAACAATGAATGATTTATTATGTTACAATAATAATTATATAAATATAGGATCTGGTACGAGTTGTCATATCATACCATATTTTATAAAACGAGTTCATGAATTTTTTTAGTAAGCGAGCCTTTGGCTCCCTGGACGAGTTTAATAAAATATGGTATGAAATGACAACGAGTGTCAGATATTTTTTATCACATGTTTTTTTGCTTTTAAATGAGCAAATTAAATAAATATTATGCAAATATAATGATATAGAGGATATTTGCTGGATTCGGTGGATTATCGATTTTAATTCACGAGTGATCATAGAAAAAGATATTTTCACGAGTGAAAAAATATATTTTCTATGATCACGAGTGAATTAAAATCGATATTCCACCGAATCCAACACATTTTCTTTTTATTTTATGCTTTTTTCACAGTTTATATTCATTGTTAAAGAGTTTAACTAAAGAGTTTCGCTGGAATAATGACGTCATTTCGTCAAAAATGACGTCATTTCACAGTAAACAGTGAAAATTATCGATAATTTTCACTGATAACTTTCACTGTTTGAAATAGTGAAATTATCAGTTTTAATTCACTGATATTTCTCTATAAACCACCGAAAAGCATAAAATAAAAATCCCGAATGTTGTTTACATTTCGTGACGTCATTTGAAGTTGCAACGTCATTTCAGCAAATTAACAAAATGCGATTGGTCAATCGAACGAAAACTAAGCCAATTTAAACGCTTAAAAAGTATATCACTAAGTTGTAAGATAAAAAATATTCGTAATGGTTATATTACATGGGAAACAGGGTATGGCATATGATATAAAACCTTTAAAACAAATTAAACAATCACATGTACCTGTAGTACGTTTGTCTTATTTGCGTACACTTTCTTTGATTTGAAACTTTGTCAATGTTTCTAGAACGAAGTGTTAACATCTTAAAGACCTGTACAAACTGTCGAACAGTTAAACATACTTGTTCCATTGAACAGAACACGCGAGCTGATTGTCGTACATTAATATAAAAAAGTTCACTACCGTAAGTCGTGTTAAATTTTATAAGCCTCTATATATGCAAACATTGAGGTTCGTTTCCAAATTTAAGAATAACCACGCAAATAAGGGTTCAGAATGTAAATCACGGGTTTCGCTGCCTAACATTAGGTTCACCATTTGCGACGATAATTTGCGAAAGTGATTATTTATTTTCAAATCATTGTCTCCAAAATACTGTACGAAAATCTTTTGCAAGTTAAATGCAAATGGTTGAACGCAAGGGACAAAAACATAGGCGGTCAGGGTCTGTCAGTAATAAATATTGGTTCATAAGCGACGAACAGGTTAGAGTGTAAAACTAAAACAAAGTTACATCATACTGACCAATCAAGTCATGTATGGCCACATTCTTTTAATGTATCAATCTATTTTACTCGAATGCATGTTTTACACATTAAGACAGTTGTTCTGGCTTTATCTTAAGGAGATATTGATGTGGTAAACATATGTTTTCAATACTAAATCACTGAACTAAGACAAAGTTAGAGACTACATGTATAGTAAAACATTGGGATAAAACGAACAACATTCCACTAGTAAATGGACGACAAAAGGTGCAACACAGTCGATTTTGATTTGTGTTGAGTTCTTTCTTTTGTTATACATGGCTTATACTTTTTTTGCATTACTTGATTCAGTGTAGAATGCCTTTTGAAAAAAAGTATGGTTATGGGGGTCCTCGTGCAAAATTATACATTTATTGTCGCTTAAAGATGTTGCTTTTACCTTGAATTTATAAGGAAAATATTAAGTATATTGTGACCTGTTAGTCTTAGAGACGATGTTTGTACTGCCATTGACAGTCGCCGTTTATGATATTGAATAATAAACCAATAAGTACTTGGTCAAACCTTCATAAAGACCATTTATGAGAATTATAATTAGAGACGATGAAAACTAAATAACTATAAGATATTGTAAATCCAAAAGCAAACTATGACAATGGTTACTGTTTATACATGAACGTGTTAATTTGATTTGAGCCATTAGATTTTCAAATAGTTGCTATTTGTTTCATATTCAGATATTCATTTATGTGGTGCAATGTTTAATTACATAATTTTGAAACATTTATAAAGCATACTGTTTCATTGATGTGTACATGAAATTTGATGATGGTTGTTATTTTGTGTTGTCTGACATGTAAACAAATGTTATTTATGATATAAAATAAAGCATGTGATGACTTATGGAGTTTCTTTTTGCACGTTTTATAATTATGACTTTTCTACATGTTATAATAGAGTAAATGAGATAAATGTAATACCGTTTATTTAATTAATATTATTTAAATAATAATGGGGTTTGTTCTGGTATATAACTGTTTCTACGTCGCTAAAAATGGCGACAACGTTATGGGGACCAGTTAAATCCATCAAATATGCGCCTTAGCAGAATGTGCCCTAAATATTTGTCCGTAACCGTCCTCCTGAAGTCAGTAATGTACCGGTACTTCAAATACTTCTTGATTTGATAGAAAAGTAAACATAGATATTAGTAAGTTTTTTTTTCTCGCATGTTATTTATCTTTTTGTTGTCGAATTTTAAATTTCGCCCGATAGGTGCAAAAAAATACCATGTGCCTTCTCATTTCAATATCACATAGTACCTTTTTGCACAAAGGGGGCGATTTATTCAATTTTAAATGTCATAAATCGAAACAACATACAAAGCAAGTTATGTTAACAATGTGCATTCTTGATAGGGAAACTTGAGATTTACACCAGATTTTCTTAACCTGTCAAAACTAAAAATAATAAAATGTATTGTAACTATCTCGAGAAACTTGATTGTAAGTATAGTTCAACGAAATTTATTTCATACACATTTTTTAAAAGTTGTATCTAATTTGCATATGATGATCTTAGTCGAATTTTCTTTTTTGTAAAAAACATCATTTCAACATTAACGTCATTAATGATAAAAATGATTTAAAAGTTTCTAATTTTAGGCAAAATATAACGTGATAAGAATTAGACTCATTTTCACAACTACTTACTGAATTACGAACGTCAAACCGCAATAAAAATGTATTATCTTTTCTAAAATTTAATTGGTTATACGAATCGACCAATTGCAAACATAATTTGTATCCCATACTAAAACTTTTTTTAGGGATAAATCTAAAATATATTTTATATCCTCACGGATCTAAGATAATAACATGGGTGACTGTATAACAAATGTACAACACTAGCTTACATTATTACCCATGGCTTATGCTTATAACAATAATAACGCACTATAATAGTTTGCAGTTTTACAAGTGAACAACATAATCACTTTCGTTAAATCAATCATAATAATCAAAGGCTTTATGTTCTGAAGATGGATATTTATTATTGTACTTATAATTTAAGCAATGACAGCATTGTGTCTGATAGCATTACTGAATCATTGCAGACTATCGAATACAGTTTTTGTTGAATATGTTTGAATGAAAATTGTTGAACTCCATTCACTTCGGGTTATGTATTTAAGCTTGTTTTTTCTGACGCAATATGTTGCGATTATAATGTTACATATTATTAATTACACCGTTAGTAACTGACTGTGTATGGGTTGTACACTTCGCTCTCGTATTGTATTATAGGTTACAATACACTAAATGATCGCTTCGTGTAGGGCTGTACTCTCTAAAAAAATATAATAGTTGACAGGAAGGCATGTTTTACACTTTTTACCATTATTCAGGTGTTATCTTGCGGAGATAATGGTAGGGCATGAATAGATGTTCACTACTGAATCCCTGAAATATGATACACTTGAAGACTATAGTAAACCATTGCACTAGAAAAGGTTACATTCCACTAAGAAACGGCCGAAAAAAAAGTTGCAAAAACAGTCGATTTTGATTTGTGTCAAGTTCTTTCTTGCATTGTACATGACATATCTTTTTTATTGCATAAATCGATTCCGCTTAGAATGGCCTTTAAGAAAAGGTATGGTTATGGGGGTCTCTATGTGCAAAATGTTGCATTTATTTTCGCTCAAAGTTGTCGCTTTTACATTGAATTATATTGGAAAACTATTTGGTGTATTATGACCTATAAAATTACTGAGGGTGTATACCATGTACACCGTCAGTTACTACCGGTGTAACGATTAAATCTCAACCGACTACAGGGGTAGTAGTATCGGGTTAATGGAAAATATTCCATGGGCACGTGACCGCTCTAAGCCAATCGGATAAGTTCATTATTGTAGGAGGTAAGATATACACGTATACGATAGTGTCATGTTTTCATATCTATACTATTAATAGGTTTACGATCTTGATGTATTATATTTTTCGATACAATGTACAATATGTTGTTCGAATGCCATTTGATATTAAAGGGGCCTATTCACAGTTTGATAAAATGTCGATTAAAAACCACTGCCTTAGATGCAAAAAGTAATGCAAACATTGCGTTTTAACAATCGAAACGACACTCCTCACTACGATTTTTTTTTAATATTGGGTTTAATAATAAAGCGTTTATAACGCTTTTCCTCAAAATTAAAGTCAGTGTGACGCAGTAGTAAAACCTTAGATTTTGTGTCCAGAGGTCTCGGGTAGGAATTTTAAGTCATCTTTTTTCATGCTATTAAAGTTAGTTTAAACTTTTCAAAACATGATACATTTGTTAGTATACACAATAAATGGCTTTTATTTTTTAAATACGAAAATATGTGAACAAGTCGCTTAAATGTGAGATTTTTACAAAGCGTGTCATATTATAAGTCTGATACTCATTTGCCACAACAACATCTTGTTTAGCATATTTGATTTCTTAAATGCAAGTGGTTTTTGGATAATGTGTTTGAACGCCGAGTCTTAGGCAATGCTAATGATTTTTCATCTACGCCCACATTGGAACATATTGCGTAAATATTTAAATAAATAAATGGAAACAGAGATGTTAAACGTGTTGTTTCTAGCACATGTAAACTTAATTGATTTACATTTTTAACGGAGATTTTTTTTAAAGGCAAAACGTACGAAATAAAGATTAAATTGGTTCAACAAATAAAAAACGCGACACGTATCAATGAAGACGATAGTTACTTTAGGTAATACAACATTAAACATCCGGTGATCATTCTGCCATAAAATCGTGGTCTGATTGCGAGTATATAAGTCCATACTCAACAAGTCAAAAACAGAAGACCTCAAAGTGTAGATTAAATACTTAATATAACACTAGATAAATAGCTGTGTGTGGGATTGCCGGTAATACGAATAATGCTCGAACAGTTGGAAAACATGGATTCTAGCGGTATGTTAGATTACTTATTCAAATAATACGTGTAAATAGTGATACACATTATATATTTATATATTTATATTACATACATTAAATTATGAAAGTATTATAAATTATTAATAAATAAAAAAATAATATTAAGAAAACAATAATAATAAACAATAATAATAATATTAATAATAATAATAATAATCATTATCATCATCATCATCATAATAATCGTCATCATCGTCGTCGTCATCGTCATCATCATCATCATCATCATCATCATCATCATCATCATCATCATCATCATCATCATCATCATCATCATCATCATCATCATCATCATCATCATCATCATCATCATCATCATCATCATCATCATCATCATCATCATCATCATCATCATCATCATCATCATCATCATCATCATCATCATCATCATCATCATCATCATCATCATCATCATCATCATCATCATCATTATCATCATTATCATCATCATCATCATCATCATCATCATCATCATCATCACCATCATCATCATCATCATCATCATCACCACCACCATCATCATCATCATCATCATCATCATCATCATCATCATCATCATCATCATCATCATCATCATCATCATCATCATCATCATCATCATCATCATCATCATCATCACCACCATCATTATCATCATCATCATTATCATCATCATCATTATAATAATAATAATAATAATAATAATAATAATATAATAATAATAATAATAATAATAATAATAATAATAATAATGATAATAATAATAATAATAATAATAATGATAATAAAAAAATATAATTATAATAGATTAGAACACTTATTTGATTTATACGTTTTTAACAATTGTTCTCATTATAAATAATTATAAAACACTAGTATTTTAAACATTAAACGTGTTATGTAATGATGAAGATAATCGTGTGGGCTTTGATCATTTGATATTTTGTTTTATGATCATTTGCCTGAAAATTGATTACATATATAGGAATTTCACTTGTAGCGTTTTATAATCTGTTTTAAATATGACTGGGTTCAACAAAACTGCTTTTATTATAAGTTTTCCGTCTCGGTTACAGTTTCTTAATCGATTAAAATATTCTAAGCCTAATTTCCTTACACGTACTTTCAGTAAGATACATTGAAGCTATACAAACAGACTCATTGGCCAAAATTACACCACTTATCTACTAATATAACTGATAGTATTCTGTCTGAAATCTTTTACATAACTGTTAGTAATATTTCATGTTCATAGCAACAATAAGTGAATACGATAATTAAATGAAACATCTATGCTTTTTGTGGTTTCTCTTGGATAAATGCCTGCTTATCGACCTGCCTGATACTTTTCGCGATTTTTATCACTGGTCAGACGCATATTCAAAGCCTTGGCCTTTTGTTAAGTGCATACATAATAAATCGATACATCGAATTAAAACTTTGTCGAGAAGGCTTCATTTTAAGGTGACTGCTTGGGGCCTTATGCAAAGAATTATCGCATAGTTCTTATCGACAACAATTCATACATCAAACAAAATGTCATATTTAAGGTGATAATTTCGTTTCCCGTTGGTAAAACATATTTGCTTAAAGAAAAAAACACCCAAAGCAAAATTCAAACTGTGCATTTCTTACGACTTTTACTTACAACACATTACCATTTCAGACCTTTGATTGCAGTTGTATTCTGAAAATATTTATGTAAACGTTCAATCATTTTTTTCAATATTCTGTTACAGAAACCACATAAAACGCGGATCTTTAAGCATACTTCAAAGTTATTCGTTTATATCGTAATAAAGTTATATCGTATAGTCAATAAAATACGTAATATTACTGATGGTTCGAAGATAAAAGGATACTTAGAGAGGTTTTAGTGAATTATACTGCATACCCTATTATCATAAATGTTCAAACAAAACAGAAAAATAACAAATAAAAAGCAAGAGGTATTGTTCTTGCTGTCGGACGATGCAATGGTGTTTATTTGCATGATATTTGGTGTCATAAATATGACGCCACGACAATTACAAAATTGTCGATGTAATGCTATAGTAGAAAAAATGGTTTTCGCTTATAAATGTATTGTTTTCATTTTTTAGACGTAGCTTCAACATGTTTTGAGTCGTTAGACCTAGATTTCATGCGACACGACTCTTCATTGGGGACATTTACTTCATACCCGTAGCCAGGGGGGGGGGGATGCGTTGGATGCGTTCGCACCCGGTATTTTGACGAGTAAAAAAAATGTACTATAAGTTGCAGCCAACTTTATTCGATGCAAAAACGGTTATATATCTTTTCCCCGGAATCCAGTGAGTCTTCGTATTTAAGCGTTACAATAACGTTGAAAAAATAGGCTACCGCCTGGTCACCATATAATTAATTTCTCGATGAAGTCATTGCCAAGATAGCTCCACATTCACAACTTTGCACAATGTTTTATTTATGTCAAACTTGAAACTAGGAAATACGTCCAATCTTAAACAGTTGATAAAATGAATTTAAAACGTTATAACATATGACAAGGTGAACGTTAACGTTTAATGTCCCCTTAACTGTGACGGATCTTAAGCAAATACGTTCATCTTTTTGTTAAGGACTTTGATGCCATAGGGCCAGCAGTTTGTGGTTATAGGATCTTTATGAAGCCTTATTTTTTATATCTTTCTGAAATTCGTTTAGAAATAGATAACTTATTGGTTAAAAATAAAAAAATAAAGTAACCAGTTATACCATTTTGATTTCTGTTTAGTATTGATGCAGATCAAAGAACACCCAGTTTTTGTTGAACAATGCACTATTAGCACGTTAAGATCAATGCTAGGCCTCTGGTACTATCCATAGCAGCAGAAAAACTATTGTTTTGCAAAAAGTCAAATATTTCCTTTTAGTTTGCTTGATTTTAAAATACACCAATTTTTATCAAGATTCCAAGATTCCGATAAATAATGATTCTTAATATCGTTCTTATTGTTGATTTTACATTCTATAAATGTGTTGTTGAATATGTAAACAAAGTGTCATACTAGTGTCGGGTTAAACACCGTATACAATAGTGTATTTCCGTGACTGATCGAAAAATATGGTTTTTGATAACCGGTAGTGGGAAATTCATGTATGTTATATCATATTCATGTCCATCAGTCACTGAGTGTGGTCAATTAAAGTGAAATTTAATATAAAAATGCTCTATAACTTCAGTTTCTAAATACATATAAAAAGTCACCAAAATGCAGGATTTTACATTTCATTTTCAAAATTTTCTAGGAAAAATTCGCACACCCCTTTTCAAAACCCTGCATACGGGCCTGCACTTCCACTAGAAATAAGACATGTTTCATGTTTAATGGAATGCATACTAACAAACACCATGAAATGTGTGCGGCTAACTGCTGGGAATTAGAAATAAAACACTTGTTCACATAAGAAGTAAAAGTATAGTTTAAAACATGTTATCGGCATATATTCTTGAACTAAACATATTTATGAAAAACAAGCTAATGAGGTATGTAATTATCCGCATGATTAATTCATCCATATGAAAAAATAATTATGTGTGTCGCGTGATGCAAAAATGGGTCTTAAGCCATATGCGACGATATTAGCTCCAGACCAGCCTGGGCAGTACCATTCGTGGTCTCAATAGTAGCCTCTGATCAATATATAACAGAAAGTGACACGTCGTTTGTTTGGCCTCTTATCAAATATGGCTGACGAACTATACAGCCAAAATAAGGTATCTCAACAAGATAGTTTGTGTTTTAGGCAATCAGACGAAGCAGGTGTGAACGGATTGGTATGCTACATTTATTACTAATATTTTATCGTAAATGTGTAATATATATCATTATTCCATACTTTTCATTAATAATTTCAGAGATGTCGAGAAAGGAACAAAGACGTCGCGTTGGTATACTGGGAACCGGGGACTTCTCTAGGGCGCTAGCAAAACGACTCTTATTTTCCGGATATGACGTCATATTGGGAAGCAGGAAACCGGAAAAGAAAGCGATGTCCGCTATTGACCAATGTTTGTGCAATGTTCAATTTCTATCCGTCGAAGAGTGCATCAAAAGCGCATCAATCATTTTCCTGGCAGTCCATTTCGATAATGTCAAGGAGCTTCTGACAGAACACGTCGTGAAACTCGAAGGAAAGATTCTAATCGACGTCTCCAATAGAGACAGGCCAAGCAGCGTTACGTCGAACGCGGAGCTCGTCCAGAAAATGGTTCCCAGATGCAAGGTTGTCAAGGCGTTCAACGTCATTTCCGCTTATGCGATGGAGAACGACTACAACTCGAGCAGTAAACAGATCTTTATTTCTAGCAACAGCGAGGAGGCGCGAGATAAGGTGGCCAATATTGCCAAGGACATGAACTTCCGACCTGTGGATTTTGGAGGACTGTTTGCTGCTCGGAGAATCGAGAAACACCCACTGAGACTTTTTCCGGAGTGGAGAGGCCCACTTGGCTTTGCAGTTGGCGTGTTCAACGTTTGGCTACTTTTTCTCATATATATCTACTATATTGCAGACTCCTTGTACAAATGGGAGCAGCTGTTCGTCAAAGTGCTCAACAAAGCATTTTGCTTGACAGGCATAACGACGTTGTCAGTAACATACTTGGCCAGCAGTTTTGCGACCGTTTTCCAAATTTACTACGGTACAAAGCATATACGTTTCTCGCGGTGGCTAGATAAATGGCTGAAGAATCGGAAGCAACTAGGTCTCATATCTTTCGCGCTGATATCAATTCACGTGATCATGTCAGTGCTCACCATGTCTCCAACGTACTTTAGCTCCTGGTACCCCAGCACTGCAATCACCGTTCCTGCAAATCTCACTGCGCCATTTCAGTTAAAACAGGGCATGTGGATGAACTGGAAAGGAGAGGCGGCTTGCTTGGTTGGTATCATAGCCTACGTTGTACTTTGTTGTATCTGTGCCACTACGTTTCCGTCCGTCACGGACACGTTAAACTGGCGAGAGTGGAGGTTCGTGCAGTCTAAGATGGGACATGCTGCTTTATTGCTTTCTGTCGGACATGTTCTGGTTATGGGGCTACCCGAATGGCTGTCGAAGCCCCAAATCATTTTCAAATCTATCACATTCATGTGTTCAATTTTACCATGGATAACATTATTACTGAAGCTTTTATTTTCTCTTCCTTGTGTTGACCGGTACGTGATGAAGTTACGCAAAGGTTGGGAGAGACACGAGGACAAATGCAAAGCGGACTGTGTTCGACCCGTAAAACACGAGGGTTATGTTGCTATTGACATGAACGCGGGAAAGCGGATGTCGTGCCAGGATGCGTGCGCATGCCCTGATGACAAGATACCGATGATGAACATTGGGGGCTCGGATTGTGCTTGTGCTAGTGATGACCTTGTATTGAACGTTCCCTAGGTTTTAATTGGAATGTTCTAGAAAAGGGACAACAATGTAATAAAATCAAATGCCCATTTAAATAAGGTTTTAAAAGATGAAAACCAAACGGTGCTTAATGTATATATGTATATATATCAACTATATAATAGTTGGACCACTGTGTGATAATGACCGTGTGAAATTAACATTTGTATTGTTAAAAGAAGATATTCTTCCGGAAAAAATGTAAACAATTAACGATGTATAATGTTACAATAATAATTGTATAAAACAACCTTTTTAACAAATTAAAACGATCGTATATGGTGCGTTGTTTTATTTGCGTACACTTTCTTTGCTTTGAAACTTTGTCGATGCTTCTAGAACGAAGGGTTAACATATAAAATACCTTTACAAACTGTTGATCATTTATACACAATTGTTCCAATTTACAGAGCAAG
The DNA here is from genome assembly GCF_020536995.1 of Dreissena polymorpha. Classification (NCBI taxonomy): domain Eukaryota; kingdom Metazoa; phylum Mollusca; class Bivalvia; order Myida; family Dreissenidae; genus Dreissena; species Dreissena polymorpha. Next base: position 64,857,261 of record NC_068360.1, read on the forward strand.
CGAGCTGATTTTCGTACATTGATATATAAAAGTTCACTACATCATGTGTTCGTTTACTGGGAATGCCGCCCCAATAAAACGTGGCAAGTTTCTCATATTCCAAACCTCATGTATTGTTATTGTTTGAACATCATTATTCAAAACCGGACGGTTAAAACAGAAAAGTCATATTTATATTGAGCCAGAACCACTTAACAATTAAAAAAAATCAATGTGTGTGTGTGTGTGTTGAAAAATTGCACTTTTATTAGACTGTATATATGCAAACGTTGAAGTGCTTTTCCAAATTTAAGAAATAGTACGCAAATAAGGGTTCATAATGTAAATCAGGGGTTTTGCTGTAGATCAAGAGGGTCACCATTCATGACGAATATGCGAAAAGTATTTATTTATTTTTAAATAATTGTCTCCAAAATACTGTACGCAAATCTTTTGGAAGTCAAATGCATATGGCCAAACGCAAGGGACCAAAACAAAGGCGGTCAGGGTCTGTCAGATATAAATATTGGTTTATATGCGACGAATAGGCTAGATTGTAAAACTTTAGACCAGTTTGCAAAAGTTACATTCGAGTAATGTATAGCTAGATTCTCTCAATGTATAAAGTTGTTTTACTCGAATGAATGCTTTACACTTTAAGACATTGTTCTGGTTTATCTTTTGGAGATATTGATGGGGTAAACATATGTCTTCAATATTAAGTCACTGAACTAAGATAAAATTAGAGACTATAGTAAAACATTGGGCTAAATCGGATTACATTCCACTAATAAATGGACGACAAAAGGTGCAAAACAGTCGATTTTGATAAGTGTTGAGTTCTTTCTTGCGTTTATAGGCATTTTGTATTAATGAATTGATTTAAGGTAGAATGCCATTTGAAACAAATGTATGGTAATGCGGATGCATGTGCAAAATGTTACATTTATTTTTTGTTTTAAGGTTTCGCTTTGACCTTGAATTATATAAGGAAAATATTAAGCATATTGTGATCTGTTAGTGTTAGAGACGATGTTTGTACTGCCATTGACTGTCGCCGATTATGATATTGAACAATAAATCAATTAGTACTAGGTTATACCTTCAGCAAGACCATTTATGAGAATTATAATTAAAGACGATGAAAACTAAATAATTATATGATATTGAAAGTACAAAATCAAACTACGACACATGGAACTGTTTATATATGAACGTTTTAATTGGATTTGAGCCATTAGATTTTCAAAAAGTTAACATTTCTGTTTCATATTCATACGTTCATTTATGTGTTGCAATGTCTATTACATAGTTTTGAAACATTTCATCGATGTATGAATTGATGACATTTGATGATTGTTGTTATGTATGTTGTCTGTCATGTGCAAAAAAATGTTATTATGATATAAAATAAAGCTTCTGATGACTAATGAAGTCTCTTCGTGTACGTTTTATCATTATGACGTTTAAACATGTTAAAATAAAGTTTATCATATCGCTCCATTGATAACTGCATGATATAACGCTATCTGATGTATTTTTTTATATATCAGATCAACTGGAAGATGTTGTATCAGTCAATGTTTGCAGGTAGTTCATATAAACCTGATTCAACTATAAAGTTATCATTTTTGTTAAAATAGAATCTGATTCAACAGGACAAACAATTTGACACCAAGATGTTATATATTTTATACACATAAAGCAACACAAACGGCAAAAAACATATTTTACATGTATTAAGCGCAAGTACCCATGAGGTCATTAGTAACACACCAAACGTCCAAAGTCATATTCATTCCCGCAAAAAATGCAGCGTCGTAGCGATTATTTTTCACTATTTCTTATAAAATGGGGGACGAAGAGGTATCATAACCAGAAAAACAGATTATTGCCTGATCGTTTTGTAAGATAGCAGGTTTGGCACGAATAAAATAACGGCTCGGCAAACCTCGCCATTAATTTTATTCTAAGAGACATACTACACAACCATCAGGCAGTAACCTGTTATTTTCTATATATTATATTAAAGATAAACCGTTTATTAAATTAATATTATTGAAATAATAATGGGATATATTGGTATAGAATGGTGTCTACGTCGTTATAAAGTGGCGACAACTTTTTGGGAACCAGTAAAACACTTGCAAATATGCGCCTTAGCAGAATGTTTCCTAAATATCTTTCCGTTAATTTTCCTCCTGAAGTCAGTAATATACAGGTACTTTAAATATTACTTGATTTGATACATAAGATAACATAGTATGATCGGTTAACGTGTCATTTATCAATTGGTTGTCGAATATTAAATTTATTCAGATTAAAATGTCATAAATCGAAACTATATACATAGCATGTGATGATCAACATGTGCAATCTTGATAGGAAAACGTGCGTTTAAAACCAAATTTTCTTCACCTGTTAAACAAAAATAATTAAATGTATGGTCACTATTCCGAAAGACTTCATTATAAGTTAAGTTCAATGTTATTTCTTTCAGACATGAGTGTTTTTTACAAATGTATCTAATTTACATATGATGATCTACGTCGTGTTTTCATTTTGTAAAATTCATCATCAACAACAACATTGAAGTCATTTTATTATAAAAACGATTAAACAAAAACGTGGCTTATTTTAGGCAAAGATAAAGTGAAAAAAAACATACTCGTTATGTTGCTTAAAAAAAGTTCGGTCCTCTTACCTTTATTAAGGTTGTATTTGACAACCGGATACTCGAAGTTAGAACAAACCACATAACCGGATCTAGGTAAATAACCACGGGAAAGACGACAATGCATAGCTTAGTTTTTTCGTCTTATCAACCTATAAGACTCATTTTTCACAAAGAATAACTGATTTACGAACGTCAAACCACAATATTATATTTTCTAAAATATAATTGGTTATACGCATTGACCAATTGCAAACATAATTTGTTACCCGGACTTCAACTCTTTTTAGGGATAAATCTGAAAATATATTTTTTATTCTAACGGATCTAACTTAATTACATGGATGACTGTACAACATAGCAACGTGTGCTAAACTGTTCTACATTATAACTCATGGCTAGAACACATCGCAATAATAACGCACTAGTTTGCAGTTTTACAAGTGAACATAATACTAACTTTCGTTGAAGCAATCATAATAATCCCAAGCTTTATGTTCTGGATATGGATATTTATTATTACACTTATTATTTAAGCACGGGCAGCATTGTTCCTGACAGCATTACGGAATAAATGCAGACTACATCTGCGTTTTAATTGTGTGGCATTTCTCTTGTTAACGTTCTTTACGACTCCTCCGCATTGCATATATTCTTCGTTTTTGCTCGGATTTAGACGACTCAAATCAAGACGGTCATACTCGTTTTGCCTACTGGTAGGGCCAGTAGCAGTCCCATCAAATCATGGAATATGAATTTATACCCAAAATTGATTTAATGTAGATTTATTTAAGTAATTACTAAAGATCAACTACTAAAAATAGTACTGATACAAACCTTTAAAAAATGATAATACTCAAATACTCTTTAAAAGGGCATTTTCACAGATGTTGGCATATATATTAAAGTTTGCCATTAAAGGATTTATATTGATAAATGTAAACATTGGATCTAAAAAGCTCCAGTAAAAAACAATAATACAATTAAAGAAAGAATAAAAGTAACCCTCAACTGGGCTCGAACCACTGACACTTGAAGTAAAAGTCTAATGCTTCGACCACTCGGCCATCCGCGCTCATACAATGTGTGATGAATTCTATGCTCTATATAAGCCATTTTCGTAGTATCACACAATTTAACGACAACAACAAAACTCTCCAAATAATTAAATTGTTTCGCGTTACAACGCTTTATAATTTTCAGGTTTTTAAATCGTCAAAAGATGCATATAATGGATATTTTACAGCAAGGTAAATGTTCAGCATTGCTGGTTCCTCACACATATTATATCTACAACGAAAATTTGCGAATCTGAATTTTTTTTTATTTTGTCAATTTGCCGAAACGTGAAAAGGCCCCTTTATTTGAAATTTCAGTTGCACTACCAGTTGAGAAAACCGGTATTATACAGTGTGGTCCCTTATCTATGGGAAAGAAGAATCGCAAACCAGTGAAACCCTTAATCAGGTTTCGATAGCACAATAAGACGTTAATTTAGAGACGGCAACCTCTGAATATTACAAATATGACAACATTAATGATATGTACGGATATACGAACTTCTCAATCCACAGGGCACAAACCAGACTGTAGAAGTAATCCAAAATCATGATCAAATATGCAGGAGGAGAAATCCCGTGTAACAAAATGCGTTACTTTATGTACAGGAAGGAACCGATTGCCAAACTGTAAGACTTTGAAAAGGATTTCGATAACATAATAAAGGAAAGGTCAAACTACCCATAAAAGCTTCAGAAGACTGGAACTATAACAACATTGATGACATGTACGAGGACCCTGACATCTTCTAGAGATTAGAATTATGACAACATTGATGACATGTACGAGAACCCTGACAGCCTCTGAAGACTGGAACTATGACGACATTGATGATATGTACGAGGACCCTGACAGATTCTTAAGACTGGAACTATGACAACATTGATGATATGTACGAGGACCGTGAAAACCTCTGAAGACTGGAACAATGACAACATTTATGAGATGTACAAGGTCCCCGACAGCTTCTTACGACTAGAACTATGATAATATTGATGATATGTGCTGACAGCTTCTGAAGACTGGAACTATGACAATATTGATGATATGTGCTGATAGCTTCTGAAGACTGGAACTATGACAATATTGATGATATGTACTAGGACCCTGATAGATTCTTAAGACTGTAACTATGACAACATTGATGACATTTGCTGACAGCTTCTGAAGACTGGAACTATGACAATATTGATGATATGCACGAGGATACGAAGACTACTCACAACTCAAATAGAACAGTCGAACATAATTATAATCATCACTTAAAGATCCTTTATTTCTTGTTACTGACTAATGGCCACACATTTAGACACTGAAAAGAAATCTCATCATCACAGTATAAATCAAACTGAATTAAGAAAGAATAAAAGTAAAAACTCATTTTTATCAAATCCGTCGGTTGCTAGCCATATAAAATGAACTGCATCTTTCCCAGACACGATGAAATGAAACAAACCAGCATCGACAACAATATCTTGTCTTTTAGTAATCAGCTTTAGAAATATAGCATTAACGAGTTTCATCATCAGATCAATTCCATGTAAATCCTGAAAGACGCCGTAATGTTGGATGTCAAAAGCCATATTGTAGTAGTAGTAGTAGAAGTAGTAGTAGTAGTAGTAGTAGTTGTTGTAGTAGTAGTAGTAGTAGTAGTAGCAGTAGTAGTAGTAGTAGTAGTAGAAGTAGTAGTAGTAGTAGTAGTAGTAGTAGTAGTAGTAGTAGTAGTAGTAGTAGTTGTAGTAGTAGTAGTAGTAGTAGTAATAGTAGTAGTAGTAGTAGTAGTAGTAGTAGTAGTAGAAGTAGTAGTAGTAGTAGAAGTAGTAGTAGAAGTAGTAGTAGTAGTAGTAGTAGTAGTAGTAGTAGTAGTAGTAGTAGTAGTAGTAGTAGTAGTAGTAGTAGTAGTAGTAGTAGTAGTAGTAGTAACAGTAGTAGAAGTAGTAGTAGTAGTATTAGTAGTAGTAGTAGTAGTAGCAGTAGTAGTAGTAGAAGTAGTAGTAGTAGTAGTAGTAGTAATAGTACTAGTAGTAGTAGTAGTAGTAGTAGTAGTAGTAGTAGTAGTAGTAGTAGTAGTAGGAGGAGGAGGAGGAGTAGTAGTAGTAGTAGTAGTAGTAGTAGTAGTAGTAGTAGCAGCAGTAGTAGTAGAAGAAGTAGTTGTAGTAGTAGTAGTAGTAGTAGTAGTAGTAATAGTAGTAGTAGTAGTAGCAGCAGCAGCAGCAGCAGTAGCAGAAGCAGTAGCAGTAGAAGTAGTAGTAGTTGTTGTTGTAGTTTATTGCTGTTATGTGTTTATCCATATATAGATACTTAATAGTTGTAAGTGAATAAAGCCCTATTTCCTTTTTTGCGGCCGTCCCTAAGAAACGACAAACCGAAGTTAATCTTGTCAATGTTTCTGTGAGTTTCATACCCAATTACGTATTTTAGGGTTAAATGTATCTCAATAAAATACTTATTTTACTCATAGTCAAAAGTATATTAGTTATACTCTATATTCTCTAAACCCCACCTGTTAAGTACGGTGACCATTAACTAAACTCACATGGGCGGGAGAGGGGATTGAATCCGGGTCGCCAAGGTGAGGAATTCGTTTTTTAACCGGAAAGCCCATTTGACTTTTGACCTGCGTTCGGCGATATGTTTACTTTGTTATGTGTTCTGGGCAATTCCGTTTTTTATCCCATCATCCGACGTGCACTGTCGAAAAAAACCACTGTGGAATAAATTTTCCTCTATTTCGGCAGTGCTGAAATATAGCTGTCACGCGCGGCGGAGAATGGTCATATTACTCGGAATCAACTATAAAGTAATCATTTTTAGTATAATCGAATCAGATTCAACAAAACAAACAATTTGATACCATGATGTATTATATTTTAAACACATAATGCAACTCAACAAGCAAAAAACCATTATTTACAAATATTAAGTGTGCTTACTCGTGACGTCATTATTAACACGTCATACGACGCAATGCATGTTCTTTCACGCTAAAGCTGCAGTTGTTTAGTGTGTTTTTTTTTAAAGATCGGGGATGTAGAGGTATGATAAACAGAAAAACAAGTTAGTTACTGATCGTTTTGTAATGTATTAGGCTCGGCACGATTAAAATAATGAAACAATATTTGCTTAAAATAACTTTGGGATTTTCCGTGTAGTTCGATTTTCCTATTTTTTTTACAGAAATAATTAAAGACAGACAGACAGACAAATATTTTATTTGTCTTCCACAATGTACATCGTCAACATCACATGTGGTTGGTATTGATATATGTCAACATGTATATTCGCAGAAAAACAATTGTAACAAACATGAATATATACAAAACAAATGCATATTGAAGTACCGAGGATGAACAATCGGAAAATTACGATTTAACAAAGTCGATCTGTTACTCAACGATTCCTTTACAAATAAACAAAGTTTTATCAGTTCTGACCTATTGGTTGATTGTAGCAATAGTACATACTAAAAAACAGATGGACTATTATAGTAATATTTTTTTAGGTATTTCTTTATTATATCAACATTTGTTGAACAAAAACATACAAAATGAAATTCGTCGTCAAAAATATCCGAGACAATACAACAAAGACAATATCTTTATTGTCTAGCAATAGTGTTTCCATTATATCTACCGTCTGTATACGAAGGGGGTGAACCGATAATCTAAATCGGCATAAATAAAATCTTAAATTTTTCGGAACTAAGTCTAGGTAATTCTCATATTCAAGATTTGACTTTGAAGCTCTATAAATGTCTAACATCTAACTTCTAGTGTGCGGTACCAATTTTGTTTATATGTATCTATAATTCTGGATTTTAGAATCAGTTTAAATTGTTTTCATTAATATCATGAACGCTGTTAAAAACATAACTATACCCATAATCATCCAATAATTTCATGAGGTTATAAATCCAATTTCTGCTGAACAACCTAAAATAAACCCAACGAATGCATCAAATAGTTGACAAAGAATTTTGGGCTTCAAATCAAAATCTCGACATTTACAAAACAAAGTATTCAAGGCTTTGAGAGCTTTGACAATTAAATCTTCTAATGAATCAAATTAAAACTACCGGTGTAATAAAATACAACACCTAAATAATTGAAGTCATTTACAGATTCTATAGCATGGCCATTGTATATCCACCTTTCACATGGCAATAATCTGCCTCTTTTTCGATAAACCATTATCTTTGTCTTATTAGTATTAACTTTCAGTCCCCATGTATTACAATAATTATATATATATTGTCCAAATGGTTATGGACTTCTTCTGGTGATTTACAAACAATGACCATGCCGTCTGCAAACAGTAATATAGTTTTTAAAAAGTAATCTAGTTGCAAACCTGAATCAATATTATTTTGCAAAAGCGACTCAATATCTTCTACAAAGAAAGAAAATAACAAATTGGACATAACCTCCCCTTGACGTAAGCCAACAGCATAGCTTAAGTAATCTGACAATAAAGCTTATGATTTTACACATGACTTAACTTGTTGATACATATCACGCACGATTCTTATTATTTTGCCTTGAATTTCACATGTAAACCTTTTCAATCATAAAGCGTGTCTATAAATAGTACCAAAACATTGCATCATATCGACAAAAATTACATACAAGCGTTTGTTTTCAAATAAATAATGATATTTTAAAGAATGTAAAATAAATATTGTGTTAGTAGTGGACCGCCTTTTTTTTGAAATCCGAATTGGGCGTCCGAAATTATTTTATGTTTTATACATATATTTTTAACACGTTTATTTTTAACAGTCGTGAATAACTTTGAGCAGCTCACTAATGTAATTCCTCTATATACATCGGATTTTGAACCTTTTGTTATGAAGAGTGAGTATAATACCTTCAGTCCACTGGTCCCGGAAATAATCGGAATTTAGTATATTATTAAACAAATCACATAAATGAGATGATAGAGTCTTTAAAATATTCGTTTAAACGGTTGTCACTTTCATAAGCTTTAAATCGTTTAAGTGGATTAACAGCAGTTGTTACTTCATGCACCGTTCTCGGTTCATCTAATTCAGGATATAAATTATTAGGGAGATTAAAATTACTTATAAATTCGATGCAACACAACTATCCGAGCTAATCCTCGAAAAATAATATGTAAATTCCGCTAACGGAATATTATTAGATCTATTGGTGTTTGACTTAAAATGTTTCCGAAATTGCCTTGGTTTACTTTTCTTATATTCTGTAATTTTATCCATTTTGAATTTGTAATCGCAATTAAACCTCTTATGGCAAATTCACAGGTGGTTAGCGTGTGGCTATGATATTAATTAGTGAAAACATCATTTTGAATGATAAATTATCATATTATAACGAAAATTCAACTTTTCCGAAAAAATAATTCACTATCAAATATATATATATATATAACAAGGTATCCAACTCAAAATCACCCGAAAACAAGTACATATGTTCAGTATATTCGGTAATAAAATATCGCGATGTGAAATCCAAAGTACATCGCAAAAATAGGTGACATACCGATATACACACTATAAATAACGCAAGTAGATTGATCATTTTATATATAAAATATGCACCATTCACTACGCATGCACAATTTGCATTCCTGGGTTTACCACATGACGTTGATTATCAATCCACTTCCGTTATTTATAGTTAACTGGTAGTTACATGGTACCTGTACCCAGTGAAATTTATTACCGAATGAACTGAAAATATGACAACTTAACAACTTTTTTCAAGTAATGTAATATACTAGTCGTGATATTTTAGTCAATATAAACTAATGATTGTAAAAATACGGTATTTTAGAACTTTTCTTTTTTCGCCAATCGCGGTTGACGGTCCATTTAAAGAATTGACATCTTTCAAAGAGAGCAGTAAAAATAATTGATAACTGTCACTGTTATTTGCACTTAAACAATGAATTATCATAGTAAGAGCAACTATATTTCTTTGCTATCATAGGAAAGAACAAACTAAGCGTGTTGGTTTCTTTTGAACACATCAGCAGTTGATCATTGTAGTTTTTCCCTTTGTTAGTATTTATATGCATTCGTTATTTTTTCTACATTTCGTATTTACTTTAAACATTATATGAGTGCACTTAATATCTTTGATCAATTTTTAATTGACCAAGCTTTGCAAAATACCTCCTCCTAACTTAATCCCTTGTATAATCTGTTAATATTGTTATATGCAGGATCGCCTTCGCCTTCGATTACGAAAATAGCGATGCTCATTTATTTTTAAATACGCTTGGTTTACAGATACCGGTATGTAACCACAAGATTATTTCCATTTTAGCCGCATTCTATGAAAACTGGGCTTAATGCATGTGCGTAAAGTGTCGTGCCAGTTAAGCCTGCGAAGTCCGCACAGGCAAATCAGGGCCGACACTTTCCGCATTTATGACATTTTTCGTTTAAATGAAGTCTCTTCTTAGCAAAACTCCAATTAAGTTGGAAAGTGTCGTCCCTTATTAGCCTGTGCGGACTGCACAGGCTAATCTGTGACGACACTTTACGCAAATGCATTTTGCCCAGTTTTCTCAGAATACGACTCATATAGTCCACTGCTCAGAGAATCGTTCAACAAAAAATTATTCATGGACGCTGTAAGGGACAATGCTGACAAGTGCATATATGACAAGCGAAATCAAACGCAAAGCCTTACTTGCTACAATAAGGACATGAACATTGTCCATCTGTAGTAATATGAACGAAGAATGGTTAGCAAAATATGATTTGTTTAACATAAGTAATTTTAGTACTGAGTTTGCAAACTCGGGCAGTGCGTCACTGGTGTATCATGTTGATTCGTGTATAGAACATGAGTCATATAAGTAGAGCAGATGAGAACACTCTGCCGCGCACTACCGTCACCCATGTCATGAACCTAGATCCGGAATATTATAAAATACATGTCTAATTTAATCCATAGAAATGTTTGCATCTCCTGCGTACAAACAACTTTTTCCATAAGTCGATGAAAAACCAATGAAATTTTAGAAAATATTATGTTTTGCAAAAAATCTGTTACCAACATTGTAAATACTTTAAAAAAGCAAAGATAAACAAGCTTACCACATTATGCATTCCCAACAACATAAAAATGTACTTAAAATCTTAAAGGGTATCTTATGTGCAGTGTTATGTAAACGCGATTTATACTTGAAATATTTTTTTTTTTTTAAATAGCTCAAAATGAGACATTTGAGTAATAGCAATGTGTTCAGGCGCCAACCATTTGGTATCCGTCTTATGTACGGCAGATCAACGCAAGATACGATCTTGTTCCCTCAAATAATCAGCCAATGAAAACGTCCCTAGTATCCAGAAGTTTTAGCAGCGGTCCCTCCATTAAATCCGCGTCTGTGGTTGGCCGATTATCTTGTGCGCACAATATAGCGATTATGTTTCCCCGACTCCAAAAAAAGAAGACGGAAAAACACAAATTCCGTTTCCCCGTCTTCGAAAAAAATTAACTTGGGAAAACAGAACATCTGTTTTCTCGAGTCCAAAAAAAAAATTTACTCGTGAAAACATACTTATTTTATGTTTCCCCGAGTTATTTTTTTTTTGGTGACTGGAAAACAGAACTTGTATTTTCCCGACTTCTCTTTTTTTGAACGGTGATGTCACCATAGTGCCACCGTAGGAAAAAGTAATACTGAACATTTAGCATGCTCTCAAAATATCCATTATATGCATTTTTGACGATTTAAAAAACCCGAAAATGATAAAGCGTTGCAACGCGAAACGATTTAATAATTTGGAGAGTATTGTTGTTGTCGTTATTTTTTGTGATATTACGAGGTTTGTTTATATAAAGTATAAAATACATCACTTATTGTATTCTTTTTTTTACTCTAGCTGTTATGTTCCTGTGTTTACATTTATAAATATAAAGCATTTAATGACGAACTTTAATACATGCCAAAATCTGTGAAAAGGCCCCTTTAAGGGCTTGTCTTGTACGATTGAAGTGTCTTGAACCGACTTTGATATCGGTTTATAAGCATAAGGTATTGGAGGTCGGCAAAATTGATAATCGGCGACGTCAATTTGTCCACACAACGTTCTTTGCGTGTTTTTTACGATAGTACTGCGACCTTGACGTTAAGTCTGCGTTGCTTCTGCGTCCCTTTGGCGACCGTACTGAGGTCTTCCCAAGAAGCCATGGAGCACGGAGACTTAGCAAGTACTTTGAATATATCCATTTAAGTCGCCGTAAGATTGCCGACGTAGCCGTTCTTTACTTTTGGAGCCGTCTTCATTCGTTCTCAATACAAACCGTTTGCTTCTTAGTCGCTTTAAAGTCACCAGATCGGTGTGGCTAGAGGTAAACCAGACAGTATCCAACTGTTCTGAAATATTAACTAACAAAATGATAATAACATAACCTGCTTTGTCTAATATGAAGTTTACGTATATGCTTCATAAGAGTGTCAATAAATATTTTAATATTGTTATTGTGTTTTGAGTTGCTCACTTTATAGGACAAATAGTAAATATTTAAAATGACGCACTATTATCCCCCATGGAGATTTAGTTGGATCAAATTTCCTGATTCTTTATACGAATAAGGAGTAAGGAACAGTCCCGTATGTCTTATTCAAGCGTGTCAGTTATCAAGTTCAGCAAGTTATATACATAAAAAGCCGTTACTAAAATTATCACCGTTTTGTTTTGGGGAAATCTAAATATTAAATAAGCATATAAAGCATACATTTTGTATTGTCTTCACAGAAGCGTTACTAATTTACACATGCGATAATAAAAACAATTGCAATATTAATACATACTCCGTATGTCGTTTTTGTAAAAAGTCACTTGCTCTGAACTACCTGCACTGAGCTGTCATCGATACCCGGATATCATTGGCCTATCAAGACGTTTACAATATTACTAGCGACGAGATTCAGTTATATATAACATTAAAATCGACCACAATCATTAATCACATTTCTAATTTTGGGTACTAATGCCTTATATATAGACTTATATCCCTGAAAGGTTGCTTTTTGTGTTGTTGACGAAAGTAGTAGAACATTATTAGATAATGTCTCATCTAATTTATGTGGATATTTCGGGTCACAAAATGTTCAGCCAATCAAATATATGAGGCTCTCGTTAAACGATTTTCAACAAAATAAGTCGATTTATTGCATGGTGTGTAATTTGCCTTATTTCAATTAAACATCATTGGATTGACACATGGCCCACTGCATTCAATTGCTCTCCACCTAGATCCTCATTTGAACATGAGTTTATCCAATGATTTATTTCATAAATAAAAGTCGTGACTTAAATAAGAGATTGATCTGAATATCCATGCGTTAAAATCAGACAAGGTGCTGTTGGAAGAATTGTATAAACCAATTAATTTCTTGAACAATAGGTTATGGATATTTCTAGTAGTAAATTAAGTGAAAGAATGCAGCTTAAAAGTTAATATGCACTGTAAAGCAAATTAGAATGCGTTGAGTTAAAAAAAAAAATTCTTGCATATGTTTACGTCTTTGTCGCTGTCGTTCTTATGTACCATTCAGTTAGTGTGGTCTGACGGTTTTTATTTGCGTGGAAATTTATGTAGATATTTTTTAGTTATGCATGATACAGTATGATATTTCGCAGACGATCTCATCTACCTCATTGGCTTTTTCTAGCGATTCTGTATCACAAGCAGATATGTCAAGCCACTGTATAGATTCTATGAATTTGATATGCTCTAAACTTGCTATCTTACATCGCGCAAGAACGGGTTACCGTGTAGTTAATACACTGATAGCCCTTTTTAGACGTTCATATATGACCTTTTTGGTGACGATAGTTAGGATCATGAAGCCGATTGGCCTAAAACGGAGCATTTTTGCGAGTTTATTAATATTCGTGAATAATTTAATAACAAAAATGGCTCTCGCTCTCATTAACAAAATTTAGACGAGATCAGTAAGGTCCATTGTGAAATAGTATATTTAACATTTTTGAAAATAATTGAGCCGCACTCTGTGAGAATAAGGTTAAATGCATGTGCGTAAAATGTCGTCCCAGATTAGCCTGTGCAGTCCGCACAGGCTAATTAAGGGACGACACTTTCCTCTTTAATGGTATTTTTCGTTTACAGAAAGTCTCTATTTTACAAAAACCCATTGTAGGCGAAGAGTGTCGTCCCTGAATAGCTTGTGCGAACTGCACATGCTTATCTGGGAAAAAACTTTACGCACATGCATTAAAACCCATTTTCACAGAGCGAGGCTAAATTATTTATGAACAATTCCCACACAGTGCTATCTTGTGTATATTTTGTCAACATCAGGGGTCGTATTCCAGAAGCATCTTAAGTTAAATTGTATTCTTATCCTTAAATTTGGAAATTTTCGTAAAAGTTTCATTTCATATTGCAATTGATTAACATCAAGATTTACATTAAAATAACATCATAATGCCAATGTTATTTAATGAATACCAAAACAAAACAACATGTTTTTTCCTTATTTAGTACCGAAAATGATTTTTTTAAAATAAATTTAAAAGATATTGTGTGAGCCGTCTCGACTTCCGTAAATCTACACACAAATAGCATCGTCTGCATTTGATCGATACGTCGTGGGTTTCGATAACTTCTTAAAAGCCGGAAAATTGTATATAACATTTCTTTTCTGTACAATCATTTAAAACACCTTTTTTCATTCCAAAAAAATTAATAGATATATCGACCTTTTAATCAATTTTGTTTTCGTTTAAAGGCGTACGAAATTACCCGCACATAACTTCTACTGGTAAAAATTTATGCGGGTAATCTCGTACACTTTTATTTTACATATTACTTAAACAATAATACGATTTTAACATTTATCTTTAGCTTAAAAAGAAAGAAACAATATTTCATACAATTATTTTTAACAGACAACCTCGCACACAATTCATAACAACAAAGATAATCTTATTACAGTTGGAGTTGTCGTTTCTGAGCGCTTGCTGATAATGCGGGAGAAAGCGGGAATTTTAAAATTTCGCGCCAAACACGTATGAAGCCAATCGGATTAAGACAGTTACGTCATCGGCAATGCTCGCGTAATGTGTTGTGTAATCAAACTAAGAAGATATAAACAATAAATTAAAAGTGTACCAAATTAGACGCCCGTACGGAATTAGCCGCATCGACTTATGGACTAATTCGAATGAGAAAAGTAAGTCAATCAATATATTTTATTCAATAATTTGTATTTAAGCGCATACAGGTTTTAACGGTGCAGAATGTCCGTAAATGAAAAATGTAATGTGTTTTCGAGTTTTCACATTGATGACAATCTAAAAATAATAATAAAAAGAATGTATCGATTAAAAAAAGAAGCTTCAATCATTCCTTTTGTGTTTTGTGTCATATTTCTTCTTCACATGTCGTTATATTATGTTTTTGATTTTTAAAGCTATTTTTCTCTATTGAAAAATCGATTTATAGCGGTGGCGAGAAAAAACAGAAACTACGGTACCCTTTTCAAGCCATAACTCTTTTGTTATTTAACTTTCGCTAGAACAAAATTGACAAAACTGGTTCTGAATTATTATAATTAGAAGTTTGAGGGTTTTTGTATTATATGTCTACACGTTTTTGTCTTATTTCAGAATGTCCAGTAACAAGGAACTGTGCATAATTTGCAACATCTGTATAGACGATGCAAATAAGCAGCAAAGCTTACAGAAAAATGGTGCAGTTCGAGAAACGGAGCAAGAAAACCCCAAAAGTTATACCATATTTGACAGACCCGGTCAGTTCATTCATGTGGAATGTAGAAATTAGTATTGTAATCAAAATATAATTTCGCAGGATGAATAACAGAAGAACCAACAATCTGAATGTATGGCATCAAGATCAAAACTTTATTCATTTATTTTTTAAAGAACACTGCTTGTTTTGTTTAGCCGGCAAAATGTATTAAGAAAAAAAGCGGTCATGCTGTATCGACTTTCAGAGGACTTTTCAAGAATCTGTGAATCAAACAAAGATGATTAGGCTGCTGCCTTTCGTTCACGTTTGGAAATTGTATCCGACTTGACAGCAGCAGCTGCAGATGCCGTGTACCGTCAAATGTGCAATATCAATTTCAGAACCAATAAGGCAATTCCTGTCTACTTCCAACAAGAACACCTGAAAACAAAATACAAGACATCCTAAGGAAGACCAAGAGACGCCGACGCATGAAAACAGTTGACTGTTTAAATGGAAATGGGGATAAACAAATAACTATTTATGACTTTACAGACAAACTGAAGAAAATATGTGGTGATAAAGCTTATAGATCTCAATACAATGAACATAGATTGGACGAATATTTTGAGGAATCTGCGATTATAATATAGATAAATGGCAAACAAAACATCGAAAAATACTGCAGCATTAATACTTCATGGTTTGTATAGTGCAATAATATGTGACGATCCTTATAAAGAAACAAAATGAAACTTTTGAAAGCAGCAGCAAAGCTTTTCAGTAATGATTTAAAGACAGCTTATACAGATAAAACTATTTTGTGTATCCAAATCCAGATGTGATTTAAACTGTTGGTATGAATACACAGATTATGCCACATAGAATTGTGCATTTTTTACAAGATTTATTTAGCGCAAAGGATTGTTATATAAAAATATGTTCATTAGGACTAGCTATCATGCGTGCAGCCCGCCAAAGTCGGTTCTTTGCCCTTTGCATTTAGGACTTAGTGTTCAGTTGCTCTATCACTATGCTTCAAAATATCTACCGGTAATTGATATTTTGAATAGTTTGTGCTTCTGTTATTCTTGCTCAGAAGTTTGAAGCAAGTGCTGCAAATGATAATAACACATATATAAACTGTTTCCAAACGGACATGTATATACAGTATGAAGCAGAAAATGTATTTCATAGTCTTAGAACACTTGATGGCCATAATATATATCTTTCATGGTATGGGTCTGGTAGCATGTGTTACCTTGGGGAAACTTTGGTTATACACCTATCAAACAGATCGCAGTCTCAGCTGAGGAACCTATTGCTGCCGGAATATTGATGTTTATTTTTACAGACAGCCAGAAGGTCAAAAACCACCTGTTACATTCGCAGATTTGACAACATTAAAGGTGACTGACACTGGTTCTAAGATTGTTTCGTTTACAAATACCGGTACTTTGCCGCTGTTAGTAGCAGGTTTAATGCAAATGGTGAGAAAGAGAGATTTTCATGAAAAATCTTCAGGTGTATTTTACCAATGATAGACATGGACCCATGTAGTATGTTATGTATTTACACTACATTATCCTTTGTCAACAAGTATGCATGCGAGAATGAACAATCTGCTATCGTAACCTTTGATCAGCGATTGTATTAAAAAGCGGTCCAACTAATATGCAATAAAAACGACACAAGTCTCCTCAAAGGTATTCTCGTATGATTTGATGTTTTTTTATTGTATTATGACTGACTTTGGTTGTATCGGTTAGCTTATGTCAGGCTCAGATTGAAATTAGTTATTGGAGACAGTATTCTGCTTGTAATGAATCAAGAGACGATCTTGTTGATTTGTACGAGAAGCTTGTTTCTAGGCAAATTTACTTAAGTCCGTCTAAAGCAATAGGGTTTTAGAGGAAATGTACACATCCTTCCAAAAATATAAACTAGCAATTTCAAAAAATCCAACAGCTGCACTTTGGCTACAATGTTTTGAAATGGTAAACCTTTAAAGAACAAACATTTAGCACAGCAGATGTAGGAGTGGATTCGTAAGGAATCAACACTTGAACTAGCATATTTGTGTTGGGAAAAAGTACAGGACAATCTTGTACATATAAAGACCGATATCCAGGTTGCTCCTGAAAACTTTTCAACATAATCTGGTGTGAATGTAAGCAGAATTGTGACTCGAAAAGGTGCACATTTATGAAAACTGGACTCGAATGCTCCATTGCTTGCGGTGAATGTAAGGGTCCAAGTTGTTCAAACAGCACGCAATTCATAAACTCGGAATCGGAATAGTTTTTGTTGAAAGACATGTATTCTAGATTACTAAACTACATCAGTAAAGCATTGACACTTTTGTTTAAACTCGGGATCAGTTTTGAAGAAAACATGCCAAACAATTGGGTCCTTTTCAAGAATGACCCGAAAGGCATATACAATTTCTCCGACGACTATTAGTTTGGATCTATGGTGTTCAAAGTCTTTTATATGGTTGATCAGATATTCTTGTTTACGCTTTTGTGCTGTGTTCTTGTAAATAATGTATTATGTGCATGTTGCAATGTGTTCTTGTTCATGATACCATGAAGACACAGAAACTAACAAAAGCATCAATTCTTGATGGCACGAGAGACTGGAAGATGGAAGTTGACCTTGGTAGAAGGCTTGTTTTTCCAAACGTGGTTCAGACGACCCTACGACTAGATATTGTACTGTGGTCAGAGACAGGAAAGAAGCTCGTCACCATAGAGCTGACAGTACCATGGGAGGCAAGATGTGAAGAGGCCTACGAGCGGAAGTACTTGGCTATTTCCCGTCGAAGTTGGCGTTAGAGGGTTCTGTTCGCAGTCCGATCACAGGCTGATGACAGCAGTAGGAACTACTGGCAGGGAGAGACAAGTGGCTATTCAGAGACTGAGCCAAGCAGCTGAACGGGCATCAAGCTGGCTGTGGCTAAGGCGAGAGGAGAAGAACTGGAGGCAATCAACCAACACGCAGTGACTGATCATCACTGTGGGCCCACCGCAATCAGAATGTTCATGGAATTAAAAGGGCCGAAACATTCTAAGACGGCGGCATCCATGCTGATGATGTTGGTAGAGGAGCAGTCTACAACGAAGCACAGATTGGTTAGACTGTATTTAAACAAATACAATATCTGGAGATACCAGTGACTTCTAGGAAATACTGGATGACAACCAATAACAAAATGGTGACGCTGGAGAGACAGATGGCGCCAGGAACAGACTGGAACAGGGGCACTAGGGGTAGCATCCCGAAATGCAGTCTTCGAGAGGGGACACCCAACAAACAGCTACAGACTCCACAAACGAAAGAAACCGCCAGCGTCTACCGAGAGGGGGGTGGATGATAGACTCACATGGACGGATTAAAAGGAATCGACACGGCCTGCCCAACCGACTATGATTACAGATGTATCGGTCACTTGTAAGTGCGGAAAGGTGTGCAAGAACCAACACGGTCTACGCATTCACCACGGGAAATCAGGTTGTCAACGTGTGAGGTCACAAGGACAGCGCTTAGCCATCTTGGCTAGTGAGACGCAGGAGTACTCCAGTCTGGATTCAACCCACAGTACTGAAGAACTCTCAGTCAAGGAGACCCCACAGGATGCCTTCCGAAATCTTGAGGAGGACGAGGACCCCCTTTTAGAGCTCTTACAGACTCAAAGCAGCCCTGAAGCAAGCCAGGCGACCGGTCCAGATAGAACACAGCAAGACACTGCCACTAGAACCAGGAAACCAAGGATAAAGTGGCCCAAGGCTTCAGACAAGACATCATGGACCCAACTGGACGAGGACCTAGATAACATCCTCGAAGCATCCATGCAAGGACCAGTAGACCGGAAGCTGTCCACCCTCACAACCTTGATATATTCAGTAGGCAAGGAGAGGTTTGGACTAGAAGAGTAGAGAGTGCGAAAGGAACCTCCAATACCAAACAGGCGGCAAGTCCGCATTCAGAACTTGAGACGTGAACTCAAGCAGCTGAGACGAAGGTACTGTGCTAGTTCACCCACAGAGAGGATTGGACTTACACTGCTCAGAGATACAGTTCGGTCACAGATGATATCATTACGGAAAGCCGAAAACAGCAAAAGAAAGACACGGGAACGGGCAAAGAAGAGGGCAGCCTTCACAGCCAACCCAAACAAGTTTGGCAGATCTCTTCTCGACAAAGAAAGGTCAAGAAAGTTGGAAACTCTACTATAGGAAGAAGAGAACAACCTTCATGTGGCCCATTCTGACCCCAATCGAGAGGACGTGCTAGGAGACTGCAACCGAATAGATCCAGCGAAGCAACCCGAAAAACAGCTGAATGCGACGGAACCAACGCTAGGCGAGGTGAAGGAAGCTGTGAAAAAGGCCAGAGCTGCCTCAGCGCCAGGACCCAATGCCATCCCGTACAAAGTGTACAAGATGTGCCCACTGCTTCTCAAGCATTTATGGAGGCTTCTCAAAGAAGTCTGGAGGAAGGGGGATGTACCAGAGGCTTGGAAAGAGGCAGAGGGGATATTTACACCAAAGGAACACAATTACAAGACGGTCAACCAGTTCCGAACGATCTCGTTGCTCAACGTCGAGGGGAAAATATTCTTCGCCATCCTTGCAAGAAGACTTACATCTTTCATGACAGGCAACGCATACATTAACACTTCGGTCTAGAAGGGAGGAGTGTCCGGTTTCTCCGGCTGTATAGAGCACACCAGTGCTATCACACACCTAATAAGTGAGGCAAAGAAAGGGAGGAAAGATCTCACTGTAGTTTGGCTCGACTTGGCCAACGCATACGAATCCATTCCACACCAGCTCATCTATACAGCGCTCCGACACTACCATGTGGGCGGCCACATACAGAAAATCATCACCAGTTACCTGGATGGAATCAAGCTCCGGTTTACAGTTGGTGACCAGTTAACCAGATGGCAGAGGTTGGAGAAAGGAATCGTTATTGGCTACACAGTTTCCGTGGTGCTCTTCATCATGAGGATGAACCTGCTGATAAATGCTGCCCAACGAGAGACACGTGGACCAAAGACAGAGTCAGGAATCTATCTCCCATCGAGCAGAGGCTTCATGGATGACCTCACATTGACGACAACAACACATGTCCAAGCTAGATGGATGTTGACAGCCCTGACGGATGTTGCTTCATGGGGAAGAATGAAGTTCAAAGCAGCAAAATCCAGATCTATCGTCATAAAGAAAGGACAGGCAACATAGAGGTTCAAACTCTACGTACAGAACGAAGAGATTCCTTCCATAGTCACAAGTCCAAATAAATGCCTGGGCAAGTGGTTTGATTCAAGCCTACAAGATCGCGACAATGTCAAGAAGTTAGAGCAACAGGTAGAGGAGGGTCTCAAGAAGATAGACCGCTGCGGACTACCCGGCAAGTTCAAAGTTTGGCTCTTCCAGCACGCACTGCTCCCAAGACTAATCTGGCCGTAGATGCTTTACGAGGTACCCAGCACAACAGTGGAAGCCCTGGAGAGAACCACTAATCGACACATCAGAAAGTGGCTAGAAGTTCCACCCAGCTTTACCAGTATTGGACTCTACGGGAAGAGCAACAAGTTACAGCTCCCGCTATCTTCACTGGTAGAAGAGTTCAAGACAGCAAAAGCAAGACTTGTGTTGACCTTGAGCTCATCCGGGAGGCAAGATCCAAACCCGAACGAGCAGGAAATGGTCAGCGACAGAGTCTGTGAGCCAGGCAGAGAACGCGCTCAAGCACAAAGACATTGTCGGAGTGACTGCTGTTGGACGTGAAGGAATTGGTGCGAGAAAGGTAGTACTGTGGAGCCGATCAGACCAGAAAGAGAGGCGTGCGAGGATCCAGTCTGAGGTCAGGAGAGCATAAGAAAATGCCAGACAAGCAAGGGCTGTAGAAATGGGAGCGCAGGGAGCATGGACCACATGTGAAACCGCAGACAGGAAGTTGACCTGGGGAGGCATCTGGAAGTATGAGCCTTTTCGGTTTTCCTTTCTTCTCAGGTCTGTCCATGACCTACTCCCATCCCCAGCGAACTTGTGCCGATGGGGACTCGCAGAAGATCCAAAATGCAGCCTGTGTGACAGAGTAGGCACCCTAGAGCATGCCCTGTCATCTTGTACTACAGCACTGACACAGGGAAGATATAGATGGAGGCATGACTTGGTCCTCAGAGAGTTGGCTGACCGGCTAGAGAAGGAACGAAAGAAGGAACGTGGTAATTACCCCCGCCATGGGCACATCGCTTTCGTCAAATCGGGTGAGACCATGAAGACACAGAAACCAACAAAAGCATCAATTCTCGATGGCACGAGAGACTGGAAGATGGAAGTTGACCTTGGTAGAAGGCTTGTGTTCCCAAACGTGGTTCAGACGACCCTTCGGCCAGATAATGTACTGTGGTAAGAGACAGGAAAGAAGCTCGTCACCATAGAGCTGACAGTACCATGGGAGGCAAGATGTGAAGAGGCCTACGAGCGGAAGAAGGCAAAGTACACAGAACTCATGGATCTGTGCAAGCAACAAGGCTGGCGTTCTTGGCTATTTCCCGTGGAAGTTGGCGTTAGAGGGTTCTGTTCGCAGTCCGTGCACAGGCTGATGACAGCAGTAGGAACTACTGGCAGGGAGAGACAAGTGGCTATTCAGAGACTGAGCCCAGCAGCTGAACGGAGTATAATATTTGGAGTTGTACACTATAGGATAGTATGATACCTTTCAAACGGATAATACATCCATGAATGTAACAATACTCCCAGTTAGACTTCATGAACTGCACTGACTTGTAAATTAAACAGACTGAGGTTTTATTTTTGGTAATTGGATATCTTATTTCTATCCACCCTCAAATAAGGTTAACTTGAAAACGAATTATTTTAAATTACAAAGTCTTGTTTTTATTATATTTTTTACATTTTTTTGTCAATGGATTTATCTTGTACGACCCTGAAAACAATTATGACTTGAAGCAGACATTCAAAGTATTGTTATAAAATGAGAAATTACTTATAATAAGTCAATATGGAGGTCAAGGTCATCTTGGAGAGATGTGTGGATAAATTTGCTCTTCAAAAAAGCACTAAAATACATGCATATAGTGGAGTAAAAGTAGTAATTTATAGTGCAACATGTGCATGAAGTACTAATAGATGCTGTAAAAAAGTGAAAACCTGGAAAAGTTATGTGATAAAATAGTAGTTTGAAGAAGTAGATATCAAAAGATTTAAATATTTTTGTGACACCTGAGTGTTTACCTGTAGGACAAACATCAAATTTCACCTGGACAAAACCCCTAAACATCAACAGAGTGTAAAAGGATTACAAAAGGATTATAACCATTGACTATAGTGATTATCAATTATCTACTTAAAAAAAAACTGTACTTGTACCAATTAAACCATGAGCAACGAGACAACAAAAAACCAGCCAAAACTTAGTTTCACGGGGACTAAGCCACAGACAAAGCCTGCTGTCAAAAAATACAGGCCAGACAATAGTGATAACAGTAACTCAAGTATGGAGGAACTGAATTCAATACAGGTACAACTTCAAGTCATGAATGAGGGAATTACAAATTTAAGGGATGATGTCAAAGGCATGCTAAAAAAAGATGAAGTTGAACAGCTGATAATGAACACAGTCACAAATCTTATGAAAAACCTTGAACACAGCACACACACAAAAATTGAAAAAATGATCAACGAAAAAGTAAATGATATGCAATCCAAAATGGACAGCCTAGATTTCGAAAATAAAAGCCTAAGAGAAAAAATTGAACATCTGGAAAAGACCAATGAGATCAAAAACAAAACCATAAATGAGCAAATTGAAAAAACCTATGGCATGAGTAAAACTTCACATAAAAAGGCAAACTACAACGAACAATATTCGAGGAAAAACAACATAAAAATCCTCAATATACCAGAAGCTAAAGAAGAAAATGAAATAACACTTGCAAAAATTGTAGGACAAATTCTGAAGACCCACACGGAAGTTGACCTTCAACCAATAGATATAGTGGCATTGCACCGTATCCCTACCAAGAGGGGGCAGATTCGCCCCGTACTTATAAAGCTACGCAACAACTCTGCGAAATCTGCCATCATGCGGAAACGGGCTCCAATGAAGAGCAACGGTTACAAGCTGGTTGACGATGTCACGAAACCGAACCAGGGCTTAATCAACAGGCTTCTTCTGCATCCAAATATTGACAGTGCGTGGTATTTTAATGGGGCGGTATATGGACAAACTGTTGCCGGTGAGCGAATCAAATTCGACATATATGACAATGTGAATGATGTTATCGAAAGCTTCAGGCAATATAGAAGAAATGGCGTGAGCGGACACCCGGAGAAATGAACATTACTTGCATAAGTGGTATGTTTCTAATTTTATGACTGTACATCTATATTACATGTAAAACCAAAACAGCGCATTTTTAGCTTTAATCTGTTCTATGTTGAACCCGTTTGTGTTGTTATCTTCTTACATTTATGTACGTAGATGTTTAACAAACACCTTAACCTAATCTTTGGAATAATCATATAACTTTAAAAAAAAGACATTAATACATTTTTTTTTCTAAAACAAAAAAACAAAACAATTTATGTCTAAATTTGTAGAAATTAGCAATTGATTAATCGAAAGCAGAAATCACACAAGTAAATAAAGATACTAACTATATAATCACCGGCTGGATAAAAAAAAATAGACTATAGATTTATAGTTTCTATTTTTAGCATGACCATATAGCCTTTACCAAAAACTACGATTAATTGAAAGCAGCAATCACATAAGTAAATAAAGATACTAACTATAAAATCACCTGTTGGATTGAAAAATTGACTATAGAATCATACTTTCTATTTTTAGCATGACCATATAGCACTTATGCAATAATACAGTGCAGAACATAGTCCTTATCTAGTTTAAAATACTAATCCCATTAATTTTAAAATATGTGAAGATGTATGAACTAAGGTTATGTAAATTACACATCAAATGTCATAATCAACAGTAAATATTCCCATGTTATTAACTGGTTGCTGCATTAAGATTTGTGGATAATGTATGCATTAATAAACCTACCCTACATAGTGATGTACAAACATTACAGGGGAACTATTGAACTAAATTACATCCTTTTTGAAAGTCAGAAACTATTGTATTCAATGTAAATACAGACATTGTACTTGTTTTTATTATGTTCCATACTCTGGCACAGATGATCGTGTTGCACATTTTATGATTGTACTTGTTTTTATTATGTTCCATACTCTGGCACAGATGATTGTGTTGCACATTTTATGATTGTACTTGTTTTTATTATGTTCCATACTCTGGCACAGAGGATTGTGTTGCACATTTTATGATTGTTATCCCTATACCTATCCGTATGGGTCTATTACAAACAATTTATTGCTCTTTAAAGAAAAAAAATATTGTAAATTGCAATTTCTACTGATGCTCTTAAATTATTGAAAATTAAACATCCTTATAATTATATTTTAACGGTTTATCTGATCACATTGATTATTTTCCTTTATACATGTAAGCTTGACAAGATAAAACTACATGTTCTTATATTGGCTCCTTTAAAACTACTCTATGCTTATAATTCTACTGTGAGTGGTAAGAACTACAACTATTGTAAACTAGCCTTTTCTTGTATACTATATCTCAGATGTAAAGATAGATATGAATGTAATTGTTCTTTACAACATACGCAGTTTATCACAATGGTTAATTATTCAACCGGACTTGTTCATTTTCTTTATTAATGTTTGAAATAAGAGTCTGTAAAGGACACATATTTTAGAACATAAATAAGTTTTGATACATATTTTAAATATTGTCATGTCTATAAATGAATGTAATTGATATCTGCAACAAGTGAACGTTGATGAAAACTCTTATTATCTGAGATATGTATCCTTTCATTAATTATATGATTAACACGTGTACATGTGTAAAAAGTATGTGTAAGTGCAGTTTTTGTGAAATAAGTAAGTCTGGATTAAGTGAGCTCTCCATATAAAAAATTATTGCGAAATGTTCTAATTATTAGAAATATGAATGTCAATGAAAATTCTTTCATTTTAGGGATGTGTTTTTTCTTTCTTACCAAATGTTTTCAATGAATATAATTGATATCTGCAATACACGAATGTTGATGAAAATCCTTAATTTAATATATCTGGTGATGTTTTTTTCTTTCCATAAATATATGTTTAGCTCAAATGTATTTGTAATAAGTATATTTAAGTGTAGATTTTTCCAAACTATCCAACTTTATTGCTTAATTAATAATTATTTAAATTATAAACATATGAAAAGTAGAAATAAAATGAACCATCATACATTGTTGCATTCGGGTTTTATTTGTGTGAATTATGAAGACAGTAGTTTGTTTGTCACATGTTTATGTTTCACCATACATAATACATTACCCATAAAATTACATATAATATATTTTCATATGTTGTAAATCATGTATTTTAATGTAAATAAGCCCCTATGTTTGATTGCAACCACAATCATTCATTATACCTTAAGCCTCCTTTTGTACTTTTTGTTATCTTGTTCTTATACTGTATGTTTGTGTTTAAGTTGCTGAATTGTTTGTGTCTAAACATGCAGAAGCTGAAAGTTATGAATATTGTATTATATATATTGCTCCAAGATACCTGTTTTGGGATTCATATTTTACAGCTCATTTTTCTTCCTTCTGTCATTATTTCTTTTCACTTCTTCACGTCTATAGAATCTTCATATTTTTGGATCTTTAATTTTTGTTTTCTAATTTTGTATGTATGCACGGACATTTTTAAAATAGAAACTTACTGGACAAACCCACATAATAATATTTACACACCCTCCCTCTCTTTAAATGATTAAATTATGCACTTTGAACGTAAAAGGGCTAAACAATAAAGACAAACGCATTAAAATCTTCAAATGGTTAGACGAAAAAAAAATATAGTATATGCCTACTACAAGAAAGTCACTTGACACATACTTTAGCACAAACCTTAAAAGATGAATGGGACGGAGACATCTATCTTAGTGGACAACATACTAATAAACAAGGCATTGCCTTTCTGATAAAAAATAATATAGGGATCACAGTCAATAACTTTAACGAAATAATAATTGGCAGACAAGCAAGTATATATATCAAAATACACGAAACAGAATTAACATTAATTAATGTTTACGGCCCTAACATAGATGATTCCACATTCTATGAAACATTACAATCCTTTATAATTAATAACCAAGATAAAAACATTATAATCGGTGGTGATTTTAATACTGTTCTTAACCCATTATTAGACAAAAAGAATGGAAACCTTTATACTCATCCTAAAAATAGAAACATTTTAAATAACATAATTGAAAACTACAATATGATAGACATCTGGCGTACAATATATCCAAACGAAAGCAAATTCACCTGGCACTCAAACACAAAACCAACAATATTTTGTAGATTAGACTATTTTTTAATATCTGAATCTCTTTGCAACATTATTGACACATGTAACATAAAACCAGGATTCATGACTGACCACTCTCTAGTTGAACTTAAACTGCACAATATACAACCTGAAAGAGGCCCAGGATACTTTAAAATTAACAACAGCATCTTATTAGATACACAATATCAAACACAAATAAAACAGGAAATATTAAATACAGTTCAAAATAATAAAGATGCAAACCCAAACACCTTATGGGAAGTAATTAAAGGAAATATACGCAACACAACAACTAGATACACATCATTTAAACAAAAAGAAACACACAAACTTGAAACTGAAACCATCAAAACCATTGAAACACTTGAAAAACAATTGCACCAAACAAACACAAATGATACCACCGACATTGAAAATGAAATAACATTAAAAAAACAAATATTAGATGGAATCTATCATACACATCTCAATGGAATAATACTAAGAGCGCGTGCTCAGCATGTTGAACACAATGAAAAAAACACAAAATATTTCGCAAACATTGAAAAACGTAGAAGTGAACAAAAAACTGTACACAAATTAGTAGTCAATGGCAAAGATATAACAAACAGAACTCAAATACTAGAAGAACAACGTTTATTTTTCGAAACCCTCTATAAACGAAAAAATGTTGAAAATAACACCCTTTTTAAAAATACACATCACGCTTTAAACCAGGAGGAAAAACAACTGTGCGACGGATTGATTAATGAATATGATTGTGGATTAGCCCTAAAAGAAATGCAAAATAACAAAAGCCCAGGATCTGATGGCATTACAATCGAATTTTATAAAATATTCTGGAATGATATAAAAACACATCTAATTAATTCACTTAACTATTCATTTAACAATGAAAACTTAACTACGCTACAAAAACAAGGTATCATATCACTTATTCCAAAACCTGGAAAAAACTTAGAATCCTTATCAAACTGGCGCCCAATTAGTTTACTAAACAATGATTATAAAATTGCAACTAAAAGTATAGCAAACAGAATAAAAAAAATATTACCATCAATTATTTCAAAATCTCAATCTGGTTTCATAAAAGGACGTTACATTGGTGAAAACGTTCGTCTTATCCAAGAATGCATAAACTATTTCAACAATTCAAATAGTCCTGGTCTAATATTCTTTGCAGACTTTGAAAAGGCATTCGATTCGCTTAATCATTCATTTATGTTCTCCTGCTTAGAAAATATGAACTTTGGTGAAAGTCTCATTCAATGGGTCAAACTTTTCTATACCGATATTAATAGTATAATCATTAACAATGGCTTCTTTTCAAACAGTTTTAACATCGAACGGGGGGTTCGACAAGGATGTCCACTCTCATCATCGCTATTTATTATTTGCATCGAGTATCTATCACATCACATACAATCAAATAAACACATAAAAGGCATATCACAAGAACCTGACGAAGAAATCAAACAATCCCTATTTGCTGACGATGCAACTTACTTTTTAAACGACAATTACGATTCTTTCCATAACCTAATAGAGTCGCTAACCCTTTACGGAATGACATCGGGTCTAAAACTAAACAAAAGTAAATGTACTGTGCTACGAGTAGGTAAATTAAAACAAAGTAATGTTCTATATAAAAAAGAAATGAAATATAATTGGACTTCCGATGAAGCCACAACGTTAGGAATTACTTTCACAAATAATGAAAAGGATACAGTTCTTAAAAGCATACTACCTAAATTACAGAAATTTAAAAACTGCTTAAAATCATGGCATCATCGTAAACTTACACTTATCGGAAAAAACACAGTATTGAAAACGTTTGCACTTCCTAAATTAATATATGTATTAACAGTTCTCCCAAATCCAACAAATGATGTTATTAACGATATAAAATTAGCAATATTTAACTTCATATGGGATGGTAAGCCTGATAAAATAAAAAGAACTCAGTTAATTCAATCTGTAGAAAATGGAGGTATCCAATTAACGAACATTGACTCATTCTTGAATGCAGTCAAATGCAACTGGGTTAAAAGATACCTAGATAATACCAATACGAGTAAATGGATATTATTCTACCAGAATATCCTAAAAAAAATATGGTGACTCCTTACTCTTTGAATGTAACATCAGCAATACTATCTTACATGAAATTGCAAACGAAAACATATTTCTGTCTGATGTTCTATCAGCGTGGAGTGATGTCACTCATAACTTAGAAACCCAAACCAGCAGTAAAACAATTTTATGGAACAATAAAGACATAACTTCAAACAATAAGACGTTTTTCTATAAAGATTGGTTTGAACGAAGCATTAAATATGTCGACCAATTATATGACTATAGAATTAAGGATTTCTACTCTTTTGATAATATATGCTACTTATACGGAATACCTTCAAATAATTTTCTAAAGTACTACACACTAATCAAAAGCATACCCATACATATTAAATCTGAAATCAATACAAATAATACACCATGTACTCAAACAACATTTGTAGAAAACATACTTGGAAGAAAAAACAAAACAAATAAAATATTTTACAAACTACAAATTAAAAACCCTACGGAAAACTCCAAAATCCAAAATAAATGGCAAGTCCTTTTTGGAGAAAATGAACTTAATTGGAAACACATATTTACCATGCCATATAAAGCAACTATTGAAAGCACACTGAGAAATGTTCAATATAAATACATCCATAGAATTATAGCTACAAATAAATATCTCTTTAAATGCAAATTATCTAACTCAAATCTGTGTGACTTCTGCAGTGAAAACATTGAAACTATAGAACATCTCTTTTGGGAGTGCAAACACATCCAGCCTATTTGGAATCAATTAACATCTTTTCTTGAACAACAGCAACTAAACGTTAAACTATCTTTCTTAAATGTAAGTTTCGGAATTAACTCATTGAAATCAATAGACGGTAATAATATTGTGAATTTTATGGTTATATTGATGAAATATTTTATCTTAAACATGAAGTACAAAAAACAAGTACCAAATTTTAATTGTTTTGTCCATAGTCTTAAACTAAAAATCCAGATTGAGAAAGAAATAGCCCTTAGTAATGACACATTACAAATCTTTGAACAAAAATGGAATCGGATTAACTTCTCATAATGTTTTGTCCACTTATATACATTTCACTCTAATGTTAGTTTATCTTCCTAAAATAGTTTTTTTATCTTTCTAAAATAGTTTTTGTTTATATTTTTTTTCAATCTGACAAGATCATTGTGAATATACAACTAAACACACAAATACAGTATGCTTTCTTCCGACTTTATACAACTCATCATTTTTCATAACTATTCCTCTGTTGTTCTTTTCTTTTCTCTCTAAAAAAAATATTTATATATATTAGCATATCTTGTATAACATGTGTGAACTTTATTGCTTTATACAATCACATGATCTCACAATCTGTATGATCATATACATGTTTACATTATATGTATAATATTGAATAAAAAAAAAAGTCAATAATCCTTTTGTAACAATGTTTTCGGGTGCTCTATGGACAATAGACTTAAGTTCATGCCCACAAAAAGGCAGATATTTGCTTTTTTAAATTAAAAAAATAGTCTGCCAAAATTTTCAGCAGGTAATAATGATATAAAAGAATAATATAATATATATTTATACAAGTGTTCCGCGGTCGGAGACATATGCCCCCAAAATGTCTTGATCGTGACCTTGAAATTTGACATAGTGACCTGAAAATCAATAGGGGTCATCTGCCAGTCATGATCAATGTACCTATGAAGTTGCATGATCCTAGGCCTAAGCGTTCTTGAGTTATCATCCGGAAACCATTTTGTGGACGGACCGACACACGTACAGACATGTACCGACATGTGCAAAACAATATAACCCTCTTCTTCGAAGGGGGCATAATAAACAAAATATAGTAAAAGCATACGATTACTTGTCTACACCATAGATATTCATTTGTATAAATTAAAAAAAGACATTTCTGTTTACGTTCACCGGGCATTGTCTAGTTTGTAGAGACTGAAATACCCCACCCACTTTTTAACTATTGTTTGGTCAATAACTAATAAATTGACAATTTTAAGTTTGCTTAATAAACTTAAAAATGCATAATTATTGTTTAGTTTATTAACTCAAAACTTAAGACACCTACAATTGCATATTTTAAAACATAGAAACAGACCAAGTACAATCATCAACTATGTGCTTTAGTATATTTTTTGTAATTTTCTCTCGTACAGACACTAACTACAACTGATTTTTTTAGTTTTCACCTCATTAGATTCTTCTAGACTTTTCATATGTTTAAGAGTGAGGGTTGAAGTATCAAAATCAGTCATCATACTTTCTGTTGCAATTTGTTTGAGGTTAGATTGACTGGACTATTGCGTTGCGAAGTCTTTACCACAAATACGACATACATAATTATTTGCGTCCCCGTGTGCATTGTCGGACCGTATTTGGTACAAAAACGAATATGGTACATTTGTACCATATTCGGCCGAATATGGTACAAATGTACCATACTCGGACCGAAGATGGTACAATTTTCGACCGAATATGGTACAAACATTGTACCATATTCGGTTGGAATAAGTTTTTCTATGCTCGCCAAAACGTATTTGGTACATACCAAAAAAACTCATAAAAATGAAAATGGCCTACGTATATGGTACATAAATTATGTATTTCTTAATAAATGAAATAGTCTGCCGATGTGTAAACTTTTTTTCAAACTCAAATACATTGTATTAACCTAATATTGGAAGTGAC
This sequence comes from Dreissena polymorpha, assembly GCF_020536995.1. NCBI lineage: Eukaryota > Metazoa > Mollusca > Bivalvia > Myida > Dreissenidae > Dreissena > Dreissena polymorpha. Next base: position 64,888,980 of record NC_068360.1, read on the forward strand.
AAAAGTATCATCATCATCATCATCATCATCATCATCATCATCATCATCATCATCATCATCATCATCATCATCATCATCATCATCATCATCATCGTCGTCGTCGTCGTCGTCGTCGTCGTCGTAACTAGCAGTAACAGAAACAGCTAACCTAACCACACTTTACATGGATTTTGCTGGTTGTGTAACTATTTCGCCGGCTAGATCAGTCGGTTGCGCGTCAGATTGGCACGCAGGCGGCCTGGGTTCGATTCCCGGGCGGGCCAGATACTTTCGTGGAGTTCATTAATAGCAATTTTCTAATTTTTAAAACTTTTTTTTTTCGAAAGTGTATTTTCACCAAAATCCGATTTAAGAGATTTTGAGCTCTTTTAAATGAATATATCTCTCCAAAAATAAGGATGTTTGACTGGCTGCTTTAGACAGGTGTGACTGTATTCCTAAACATTACTTTGTAAAGTTGATTTGTCGTTCCGACGTCATATTGCTGAGAAGCCGACAAAGCTTTGAAGTTTCCGATTTTTTCTTTGATAACGTGCCGCTTTAAAAAGGCGGGAATTTTGCACACGAGTCTTACTCAGAAGTCAGTAACCATATTTGACTTGGCGGTCGGCAAGAAAAGTTGTGATTTTCGACTAGAAAGAATTGAAATCCAAACTTTATTCAAACTTCAAAAGAATTCTTGACAGTAAGTACTGTACATAATTTTAATTTTCAGTTGTCTTAATATGCATTGATGTTTTAACATGCATTGATTTTTATGTTTTATGCCCCCCCCCCTCAGAGTGCATTTGCAGTTGTCCGTCCGTCTATCCAATTGTCCGTGGCATTCCTTCCGGGTGCGTAACTCCTAAACTGCTAAAATATTTAAGCTACAGTCATTTTTTCGAAAGTGTATTTTCCACCAAAATCAGATCGAGCTCCTGTAATCTGTAGATTTGAACATTTTAAATTTTATGGAGTTTATAGGTCTTTGACCTTCGAACCCTGCCTAGTCGTGAATTCTGGTGAGCGACCTAGGCCCCCAGGGCCCCTTCTTTATATCCCTTCCATCCACGTAGCATTGGTTTCTACAGACCGTTTGTCCGTTGACCGCCATAAGTTTGCCCGCTATTTTTCCCCTGAATTTGAATTCGGTTGGATTTCAATGAAACTTTACATGAAGTACTTGCTACTTTCATTGCGCATATTGCCCGGAAGTTCGGATTGTAAATTTTAGCGGAGCTATCAGACGAGTGATTTTAGCTCAGCTCATGTCGTGAGACATTCGTTTTCGACACGCGGTGTTCAATACAAGCTCTATTAACTAATGAAGTATAAATGTATAATAACTTATTATATTATTTCAGATGAAGGAAGCAATTAGGAGAAAAAGGAAGCAATTAGGGTGCTTGCCCAGGTCGAAGTACGACATTATTGTCAGATGTTTAAACGGATCGTTCGATGTCCCTGTGAAGAAACGGACACCTGAAGAGAATAATTGTTTGGCCATGATTAGAAAACGTAAGGACTTCGAGCTTGGTGACCGGGGTTCTTTATTGTGTGGCGGAAAGCAAGTCCTTGTGAAAGAAGATCTTCCTAGATTTGTTGAGAAGATGTTCATGGAAAACAAAGGATGTGGAGCAAGGGTTATTTACAACAAACTGAAAGTAAATTACACGGGGTTCTCGGAACAAGCTATCCTTGAAATACTGTACAATAGCAAGTATTACCATGAGAAGTATCCGAGATTTACAAACAAGCCAAAGCCAAAGACAATTACAGAAGAGGAACCAGGCAAAAGATGGCAGATTGACATAATTAACATGAAAAATCAAAGTGTTAGCTACAAGGGGTCCACATACAGTTATATTCTACAAGTCGTGGACGTTTATTCTAGGTACGTTATGCCAAAACCCCTGAAAACGAAGAGTTCGCGTGAAGTTGCAAAGGCATTAGAGGACGTGTTGATGGTTAACCTTGCCCCTGACATCATCCAATGTGACAACGGACTGGAATTTAAAGGCCCTAGTATGAAACTTTTGTTGAACAAGTACAACATCAAAATGATCAATAGTAGGCCGTATCATCCTCAATCACAGGGCAAGTGTGAAAGGTCAAACAGTGTTATAAAGGCCAAGATTCTATTTGCAACAAAAAGTAAACGTGGATTTAACTGGGTCGAAGGGCTTCAAGATTTAGCCTATGCCATAAACACAAGTTTCAAACGAGTTCTTGGGGGTCTCACGCCCTTTGAAGCCTACTACGGAAGAAGTCATGTTTTTACCAAAGAACGTCATAGTTCTCGTGAAATAAAGAAAACCATACGGCGAGCAAATAAAAAGGCTTACAGGTCGCTGTTGAAAAACGCAACTTCCCCAAGCAAGTACAAAGTAGGAGAGACAGTATTAATTCGCTATCCATTTCGAAAATCCAGGGTGCCAACCAAAAGATATGTTATCGAAGGCAAGGTAGAAAAAGTAAAACGAAATGGTGTTTATATCGTGTCATTTCAAGTACCGAACAAACCCGAACTTGGATTCGTAAGCAAATCGGTTGGGGTCGAAAACATGACTAGCCTAACTGTTGCGTTAGAGAAACAACGAAAAATTAAAAAACATTCATTAAAACAGAACCGCTCAGAGAAACAAAATCACAGAACTTAGTACTATCATGTTTTAACACACCATGAAAATCTGCAGTTGTTGGATGGGGTGAATATTGCCATGGACCCAAATCCGGATGGAAATTGTCAATTTGCTGCTATATCGCATCAACTTGGTAAAATTGGTATATACAAAGACGTAGATGCTTTACGTAAGGAAGCAGTCCATCACATTGTAGAAAACAGATATTTCTATGAAACTTTTGTCTATGATGAAACATTTGATGAATACGTTAAGAATATGTCTAAGAATGGGACATACGGCGACAACCTCACGCTCATTGCACTTATGAGAGAATATAATTTGCAGTGCCTGGTAGTTTCTACCCGAGGGCTAGAACACTCATCAATTGTGTCAGCAGATGGAAAGTTCGATGGTGATGTTGGAACAATTGCATTGGGGTATTTCCCAGAAGGATTTGGCATGCATTACGTTAGTATCCGTATCAATCAACGCGTGTACAAGGACATAATATCACGCTTAGAACAGTCGTATGACAACGGTGACTCTGGCGACAGCGCTGCGTCTGGCGACAACGCTGCGTCAGGCGACAACGCTGCGTCTGGCGACAACGGTGACTCTGGCGACAACGGTGACTCCGGCGACACCGCTGCGTCTGGCGACAACACTGCATCTGGCGACAACGCTGCGTCTGGCGACAACGGTGACTCTTGCGACAACGGTGACTCCGGCGACAACGGTGACTCCAGCGACAACGGTGACTCCGGCGACAACGGTGACTCCGGCGACAACGCTGCGTCTGGCGACAACGGTGACTCCGGCGACAACGCTGCGTCTGGCGACAACACTGCATCTGGCGACAACGCTGCGTCTGGCGACAACGGTGACTCTTGCGACAACGGTGACTCCGGCGACAACGGTGACTCCAGCGACAACGGTGACTCCGGCGACAACGGTGACTCCGGCGACAACGCTGCGTCTGGCGACAACGGTGACTCCGGCGACAACGCTGCGTCTGGCGACAACACTGCATCTGGCGACAACGCTGCGTCTGGCGACAACGGTGACTCTTGCGACAACGGTGACTCCGGCGACAACGGTGACTCCAGCGACAACGGTGACTCCGGCGACAACGGTGACTCCGGCGACAACGCTGCGTCTGGCGACAACGGTGACTCCGGCGACAACGGTGACTCTGGCGACAACGGTGACGTCTCTGTGTGTTCAGCCCTGAAAGAGCTTCAAGATATGATAAACAATAGGAGGGCACAGAAGCGAACGACTTTTCCATTTCTGATGTTACCACTTCACATTCAAGTTGAAATTTTTAAGTTCTGCATACAATCAAACCCGTCAATCCAGTTTGTGTTGGCGAAGGTCGGCAAACCCTTTAGAGATTTAATAAGGTCAATGAGTTTGCAAACACCTAGAATTTACATTCGGCCGGATATTGGACTAGATACTAGTAACAGAAATCCTGTTAGCGTTCGTTTCCTATTAACAAGAGCGGGCAGAAACAGCGGTCTTATTTCGGCAATAAAAGAAATCATCAAGGGGCCAAAATGGGCAAACGCATGGCTGCGTTTGCGTGTTAGTGGAATCGGTTGGTATGATATCATAGATGTCATGTACAGACATTACAGGTGAAATATACATGTATATCGGTGTTTGGAAACCTGTTATGTTATTTTTGTGATTGATGATTATGTTCTTCTACCGGAAATTTGTTGTCATTTGCTCATTTACTGGTAACTTTTTACGAAGCACATTTGGGATATTTTGGCTGCTACTAAAATGAATGTATATATGTATATTATGTCTTGTCAAAATGCTACAGTTGGATTAAAATTTAAATGCTGTTCTATGTTCTTCAATATTACTTTGAAAAATCCTGTCAGTATACCAATAAATGAAAAAAGTACAAGTTTGTTGAATCTCTTGAATGAAACAAATTATAAAATACAAAATGTAAAATGAATATGTGATGATGATGATGACAAAACATTTGTGATGATGATGATGGTAAAAAAATTGTGATGATGATGGTGGTGGTGATGATGATGACAGTGGTTATGATGATTGGGGTTTGATGATTGTGGTGATGATGATGATGATGATGATGATAATGATGATGATGATGATGATAACAAACGTTTTGGGATGATGATGACAGCGATGTTTATCGGACGATGATGATGGTTATAATGATGATGATAAGTTTTTAGATGATGATGACGGCGATGTTTATCGGCCGACGATGATGATAATGATGATGATGATAACAAAATATTTGTGATGATGATGATGGCGATGTTTATTGGCCGATGATGATGATGATATTCTCATCGTCGTCATCATCATCACAACATCCTCATTATCGACCGAAAACATCGCTGTCATTATCATCACAAAAAAAACTTTTGTGATCACCATTACGATCATGATAATGGATATGATGATGTTGGTTTTGATGGTGATGATGATGGTGGTGTTGGTAAAGATAACAACGATGATGATCATTGGGGTGTTGATAATTGATGTGATGATGATGATGATGATGATGATGATGATGATGATGATGATGATGAGATAACGATGATGATGATGATGATGATGATGATGAGATAACGATGATGATGATGATGATGATTACGATGATGAGTGTGTATCATATTCGGAACGAATGTGGTACATTTTTCATCCGAATATGGTACAAGTTTGTACCATATTCGGTCAGGCATTTTACCCCAAAACTGCAGATACGTATATGGTACAATTAGACAGTTGTACCATATTCGGCCGAATATGGTACAAACTTGTACATATTCGTTTTTGTACCAAATACGGTCCGACAGTGCATTACACCTGTAATCATTTATAAAAATAATAAGCACATATCTATTACACGTAAACAGTTTGCTACTTATTTGCAGTACGAAACTATTTAATGATTTGGAAAGTATGTATTTTATAAATAATTTACGCGTTTTGGTTAAAACAGTTTTGATATCTTTTTTCTATCGGTACCGTTTAAGTAGTGAAACTGCGATCGACACAATTTCAAAATGTTAACAATCGCAAAGAAAATGGGACAGTCAACTGTGATATTTTACTGACTAAAACGCTATATGACAATGACCTGTGTCTCTGTTATTGTCGCCTAGATGAAATCCAACGCCGAAACAGTTGAAGGATACCATACTAGCGCGTGACCTTTCAATAAATACCACATTGCGCCTGTGCTTATACTCTCTGGCGCAAATAGCACATATATACTGCGCTTCTGTCGTCATGCTTGTATCTGAAAACATCAAATACGTTAAATAAAATAAATATGCATCTGTGTTCTGTATTCACCATTAGAGTATTATAACCATATAATTGTTGTGACATTTATGCTACCGTCTCAGATATTTCATCCACTTCACCATATATGTTAAGGGCATAAACTGGGCATAATGCCTGTGCGTAGTGTCGTCCCAGATTAGCATGTGCAGTCCGCACAGGCTAATCAGGGACGACACTTTCCGCCTAAACAAGATTTTCGGTAAGAAGGGACTTCCTTTAAACGATAAAAGTACCATAAAAGCGAAAAGTGTCGTCCCTGATTAGCCTCTGCGGACTGCACCGGCTAAGTATGGGACGACACTTTACGCACATGCATTGTGCCCAGTTTTCTCAGAACGCGACACATATAATTATAAAACACCATCGCATTTCTAAATCTACATTCTTGACATATAAAAATAACGTTTACAAGCGAACAGTTAAATCCGTGCAATGTCCGTAACAGTAGGAAAGAACTTGGGCATAACCATCAGTAGGATCCATGGAAAGCCACCTAAACTGCAATCCCGATCGAAATATCATTTTTTATCAATCTCTGTGTGCATTCAAAATTGTTTTATCAAAACGTACATAAAAATGCTTTAAACCAAATATTACTAAAATAATCCATACAAAAAATGCAATCGTACATATACATTCGCATCTTTCATTTAAGGATAAAACGATCAAAGAAAGGCGTTCGTTTGTTAATAGGTTGCGTAAAAGGTGCAATTTTATATCTATCTTAACGAAAGTGGAGTAAATGTAGACTATTAATTGACATCAACCCATTTTCATCAATATTAAACATGGGTAAATTTGCTCAAATACCAAATAAACACCAACATGCAACATCCTTATACGTTCTGTAACAAGTGGTACAGTAATTTAATATTACTGAAAAGTGACATGTTAATACGTAATCATGCTTTTAATGTGTTCCTTTAACCGATTTATGCCTAGCGTCGAGAAAAAAAACCATTGGCAAACAGCGTAGACCCAGATGATGCGGCGTCTCATCTAGGTCTGCGCTGTTTGCCAAGGCCTTAAAGACATTTCTGTAAGAAATATTCTAAATATAGAAATTAATATACTAGACATCCCTAATTTTGTAAATAAATTGATCCAATTTAGAAGGATGGGAGAGTCCACTAGGCATAAATGGGTTAATGTGTTCCTTTAAAACATGAAATATACCGTCCATTATAAAAAAAGTACGGTTCATCATATATGTTTCATGTTCACCACTTAAGCATTGGTAGTTTTTTTTTTCATTGGCTTTTGGCTAAGTTATTTCATTGTATACTGTATATGTAGCATCATATTTCAGCAGATCTGCTTAATAAGTAATAGGTATGTTGCTAATATTACATACATTTGCATATCAGCAAAGAAATCGACACATGCAATCTGAGTAGGATGACCCACATAATTGGTTTAAACACGAACTGTAGACGCCAGCATCTGTATGGCAGTTGTTTACAACATGCTTTCTTGCGTGATGATTCAACATGTTTTGCAATGCTCTACATACCATGAGGTACTGAAATTAATATTATTAAAAAAATATCTGTTACACATATTTTGTTAAAATAGATTCAGCGGAGTCATTTTATGAAGCGATATTTAACCCATGCATGCCAAGCGTCTAGAAAAAAAGGCCTTGGCAAACAGCGTAGACCCAGATGCGACGCCGCATGATGCGGCGTGTCACCAGGGTCTGCGCTGTTTGCTTAAACGAATTTCTGTACGAAATATTCTAAATATAATAATAAAAATGCTAGACATCCGTAATTTTTCAAATACATTGATCAAATTTACAAGGATAAGAGAGTCCACTAGGCATAAATGTGTTAAACATTACCTGGAGTGTTCAACAGCCCTATTATATTATAAATAGCAATCATTTGAATACTCCACTCTAGTTGAACAAAAACATTGCATGATGTTTAAGTTCATATATAATATATGTGTCATAGACAACAATGCAGCCATTACTTATGTTTTGACAAGTACATAACGTTTGTCAGCAAGGTTTAGGGTTATCATACATATTGTCAAACTCGTATTAAGAGACCACTCAATGGAGTAACAAAAAGTTGTCTCTTAATGGGAAACAGTACAATCATCATCATGAACAATTGCATAGACCGATTCTGTGACAACAATATCTTGTTTAGCATTTAAATTATACAATACTCCAGCTAAAAGTGTAGTTAAAAATATAATTAGCTTGCATTTAGATAGCTGGTCATAAACCAACAAAACATCGTTGCCGTTACTGACAACAAATGCGTTTAAGACTTTTGTAAACACACATGTTCGCCATTTTATTTTTGGAAATGTATCCGACAGTTGGTATATCGGAACTACTCGGCCTATTGCGGAAAGCCGAGATAAATGATTTCATTGGTTTCAAGCCTAGGCGGAGTAATTACGATTGCAACTTGGGACTTAACAAGCAACAAACAGAAGTTCAATATAATTTGCATTTAACCGTAAACCCCACCTTCGTTATTTGTAAAACATTAAACAGGCGGAACTTTACAAGTGCTAACTGTCAACAGAATTTCCAATTTTACCCGTAAGTGGTCCAAGATATGGGCATTCAAATACACAAAAATCAGCGGGCGCTGGTCGCTGTAGACAAAAGTTGCTTAAAACAATATCAAAATAGAGTGAAAATGCACTGGGGGAATTAAAAAGTGGTCACATAAGACAAAGGTTGCTTAATTCAAGTCGTCGTATCCACAAGACTGTCACTTACTTATTGTTTGCTTACAGAAGAGCCAAAAAAACCAGCTTTATCAAGCAAATAGTTTAACTCTGACCTGATAAAAATCGGACCTTTACTTAAAATCTAAGGACACAAAGGTTGGTATCCTTCTTCAACACGCATGAGTCTTACTGACTTGAAAATACAGTAACAAACATCTGCACTGCAGTCACATTTGACATATTTGCTCAAATGAGCATAATAAGATTTGTAATTCGAAACACGCTTCCGAATTTTGAAATTGATATTAACAGATTCTAGCTTCAAATAAACTGAGATTCGTGTATTTCGTGTTGTTTATTTGTCTCAATAAAAAGCGCGCAAAAACTATGTAGACATGTACAACGTCATGTGAAGTGTTTTTTAATGTTTTGTTTTTGTTATAAAACGCGTGTTTAGTATTAAAGTCCCCTTTCCATTTGGACGTTATTTCATCATATCTTTAAATAGTCACATATGCCAAATCACAATTGTTACTTAAGAAAACAAGCGAATGTTAGTGTATATGAAGTTTTTGAGCATTGAAATAATCAATATTTACCAGAACTTGCCTGTAAAACTGGAATATTCAGGATTATATGGTAATGAATAGCGACGGGAAAAGAAGTAATTTTGCAGTAATAAATTGAGTCCTGTTGATACGGATGATTGGGGAATCAATCGAGTCGGGATAATGCATATCCATGCGTGAAAGTGTTAAAACAATTGTTGAAAAGTCGTTATCCATGATTGTATAGCTTATTCAATAAAGAGTCAAAACGCACCAAATAATGTCATAAAATTAAAGGTAAAAATAAATAACATACGGAGGAGGGCTGCTCTCCCTAAGCCACCCCTAACGGCCCCGGGGCGTCTTAAAAAAATCCCATGGAAAGCACTGCAACTGATTATACTGAGTTTTGACTCTAGAAGGGCGTTTCTCACATTCACCTCAATTAGTTGAACATATGTGTCTTGGTCTGAGAAAATTGTGCTTAATGCATAGGCGTAAAGTGTCGTCCCAGATTAGCCTGTGCAGTCCGCACATGCTATTCAGGGACGACACTTTACGCTTTTATGGTATTTTTCGTTTACAGGAAATCCCTTCTTACCGAAAATCTTGTTAAGGTGTAAATTGTCATCCCTGATTAGCCTGTGCGGACTGCGCAGGCTAATCTGGGATGACACTTAACATGCATGAAGCCCAGTTTTCTCAGAACGCGACTCATATAGTCTCTCTTTCAGATTCCAAGGTTAGTTTTCTGTGAAATTTTGACATGTTTTATTGCATCTGTGCAAGACAGCATTGCAATTATTCTCCGACATTGTATTTTTTGTGTTTTACATCCCGGATCAAGACGATGTTATGAATTTTTAAAATAACAATCACGCTCGAAAATATCGAATATTCGTTAAATAAAGCTAACCCATAAAAAAATCAATGTTCCTTTTAGCAAAATGCAAAATTTCAACGTTAGATGTTGTCTGGTAGAATTGATTTAACGAGATACAAAATGCTCGTTTTTATTTTCTTGTGGCCACAAATAATTCCATTTATATCTCCCGTGAAATATCCGAACATTTACGGGCAAACACGAGATTGGATACGGTAAGCGTCGGAAGCATGACATAGCTCTCATGAATAATCATTCTGTGAAATCAAAACGAATTCTGGGTAACTGGAACTTGGCGAATGTGAAAATGGCTTGTATAAATTATGCAAAGGAACGCAACCCGAATGAATCCGATCCTGACTCGAAAGCGAAAGTAGATTACATCGTGGAACGATATTTAGATATTTAGATGCTTAAAACTTGCCGAATGCTTGTAATATAACGTTTTTACATCAATGTTACTTGTTTTTAGGGTCTTCCTATTGTAATTAACCATCGTATGGTACTACTTGTTGTCGAATGTTTTTATCTAGCATAATACAGTAGCCGTATGTATTGGTGAGCGTGATAGTGACTTTAATGACATTTTTGTTTATAAATTTGTCATTGTCATAGGTTCTGTTCAGAAACATAACTTATAACTGGTCGTTTTAGCCAAATATCGACTTGTCGTGCTTGCCCTGAATTCGTTGCTTGTCATGTTAGCCACATGTGTGGTGTACATCGGAAATCTTAACCCATTTATGCCTCGTTTACTCTCCCATCCTTCTAAATTGGATCAATTTATTTCCAAAATTAGGGATATCTAGTATATTTATTTCTATATTTAGAATATTTCTTACAGAAATGCCTTTAAGCAAACAGCGCAGACTCTGGTGAGACGCCGCATAATGCGGCGTCTCATCTGGGTCTACGCTGTTTGCCAAGGTGTTTTTTTCTAGACGCTAGGCATAAATGGGTTAATAGATGGTGTTTTATGATAGGTTTTTTGGAAAAACCATATTGCATATGGAACTATTCACGTCCGCACATATTAGTGCATTGTAAAAAGGCATATAAAACGGCTATTTTGGAAGATTTAAAATGTTATTGCTGGGTTTGCATGACTTGTAACGTGAAAACTAAGAATTTGCCTCGAATGATAGACTAAACTACTCAATTGGTATCAACTTATTATATAACCGGGAGTAATTCTCAACTTAACCCATAGCATGGACTTTATTTCGTCAAAATCGAGTAAATAATAACATACTTACATGGATTTAAATTTTCTTAGCAGAGGCACTATTTAAAATTTTCGTCTTTGCGTGTTAGCCAAAATTACGTCACGGACCACGTGGTATGGCCAAACTGTATCAGATCATTTTGTATCCTTTCGAATATAAAAAAACTAACTTTTCGTAAGTTACGTCTGAGGTTGCGTTGAAGGTTTGTATTATTATATCGAATGCATACTTGTTAAGTCCAATCGATTATGTCAGAGTATTTTCAAATTAATGTATTTGATAATATACACATGTTTGTATTCTTATGGACAACATACGAGTCTTACGTTCTATTTATCAATTGTTATAATTGTGTCAGCTGGACCTTGATCTCCACACTCACGCAAATTCCCGGCAATATAATTTGTACTTTTCCTTCCTACAAGATTTGTGTCGTACGTTACAAACGATCGCAAATCAAACACAAAGCACTAACACTAACTAGGGGCAGTTAGTTATGTTAGATAATTGAACACATTTATAATTGTATTTTAGCTTTGGAAGCTCACCGTTCTTTGATCGTTGTATTTATAAGGCATGATACAATCGCTACTAATTAAGGTGAAAAACGATTCCTCATGTACATTAATTTAAACACGGTCTCCATTAAAGTGTCACACAATAAAGAAGTGACTTCAGTATCAAGAATTAAAAGGGTGATCCAGAATTAACAGGAGTGCGGTTGTAATTGTGTAACAACAACGCTCACATGTCTAAAACAATGCCGCAAAATGTTGATTAACATTATCTAAACATGCCCATGCTAAAAATAAAAAGTGTACATTTACAGAACAGCACCAATGTTACAGACAGTACTCAAGTATTATTATTCGGTTCGGTGAACTGAAGCGATATAAACTATAAGTAATTAGAAAAATATGAATAAAAGATCTGATTTTCAAAATATAAAATATTCGAATTTGCGCATTTGTAAGCTACCAATTGCGCATGTTCGCACAATACTCAGCACCTATGTATGTCGAAATCAAACGACACTGTTTGAAATAATGATTTCTTTCTAGCCATATCAAGAAAATGACACAGCATCAGAATTGCCCATATATTCTATTGAAGAAAATAATTCGAATACATATGCTATTATAAAACCAAAAAATAGAACAATAAGCGCTTCATATATGACTTTTACAAAGCGGTTGCTTAGCAGGTTCACGTAGGCAATTCCACATTTTGTGTTTTCAACCGATGGTAACGAACTCATTGTAAGGTATTCCAGTGTATATCCGGTGCTACTAGTGCTGCTTTTGCCATAAACCAACCTGTTTATATTCTTAACCCAATTATGCCTAGCGTATAGAAAAAAGGCCTTGGCAAACAGCGTGATGCGGCGTCTCATCAGGGTCTGCGCTGTTTGCTTAAAGAAATATTCTAAATATATAAATAAATATACTAGACATCTCTAATTTGGAAATACATTGATCCAATTTAGAAGAATGGGAGAGACCACTAGGCATAAATGGGTTAATGTGTATGCTAAATGTAAAGTTACACTCAACAATTTGATTATATTAGATACAAATATTCTTTAATCTTTATTCCTAGTTTCATATGCAACAAATTGTGTAGGAGTACGTGACTCTAATTCAAACTTTGTCCGCTGATAATCAGTTTAATACGCAATTTTCCTTTTTTTTCAAGAATAAATCAAGAAATTGCGGAATAAGATTTATTAATAATGCGTTTTGGTTGAATTGATATGGCGTTAAAAGCACTTCATATAATAAATAAACTTTATGAGATTTGTCTAAATTGGTTGTTTATGCAAATACATAATTTTCCAAATCGCTTAAATACAGCAAATTTATTTCTTACGAGAAGCTTTTAAATAAATTTCTTTCAAGCCTCGTTCTGTGAAAACTCGTGTAGTCCGAACAAGCAAATCAAGGACGACACTTTCCGCCTTAAATGGATTTTCTATTAGACGAGACTTCCTTTAAACGAAAAATTCCATTATTATATAGCGGAAAGTGTCATCCCTGATAAGCCTTTTCTTTGCTGGTAATTTTTATGATTTTAACTCAAATGAAGAAAAATTTTTTTTTGACAATTTATAGTGCCCAATTAGATCATTTGTTAAAAAATAGATTTCATGTTTGGGTTTGAAACTCATGGCGGTGTGCTCACATGTTCTTAAATTATTTTAAAGATTTGTCAATTGACCTCCTACATATTCATATTAACGACCGTGCATTATGTGCATAAACAATCAGCAGAGACATCGAAATTAAAATTTAGCGTTACATGTTTGACGTGATGTATCCTTCTGGCGTTATTAAGTCCATTACTGCAATGTTTTCATCGGTTACACTGCATCCATTCGACAAAACGACACCTTTTAGATGATTTTTTGTTTGCCTTAGGTAATAGCTATTTACATACAATTACAATTTCTAAAGTGCAAATTCTAAAGTGAAATAAGGTTATTATCATTTCACTCAACCAATAGTATAAATATCTAGCGCCGACTTGCAAAATTTCTCTAGTCAAAAATATTAAATAAAAGCAAAATGAGTTTAAATCAAAATAAAACGACAGTGACATTCGGTCAGATGAATGTCAAAATTGTGAAGGCTGAACAGGCAGTGGTCCTGATGTAATATATTAATTGGGGCTATTTTTGACACATTTAAATGATCCACGCGCTAATATATACTGTGAAATGTTGCAATTACAATGCTTAATACATATTTACAATTTATTTCTTTTACATTTCCTATTAAGACAACAAGACGATGCGTTGTAACTAGGATTTATAGACTTCGCAAGAAGCGTAGCCAAACTACAAATCCTTTTCGGATATGTCTATATTACTCTGCTATTTTTTTTTTAATTCAACATATCGTAAAAAGTACCTTTCTCCCTATAACTGAGTGCATATTACCGTTAAACAACAAGTTTGTTTATATGTAAAAACACAAAGAGCGGTAACAGGATTTTCAAGCCATTTATTTCAGATCGGTTACATCGCAAGCCTCAGGCTCAGACTCATTCCATGGGTTTGTTCGAACCAATGGTCAGGAGTACAGATGCGTGGGAACTGAGTCACGAGTGCAAACAACAAATTGTGTTACTGATTGTTCAATTGTATGGGTGTGTGAAACTTTTAACCGATTCGGATTTCGTGAATTTATTAGCGAATAATTCTGGAAAAAGCGATAGCACATATACATGCATCAATACAAATAATGATACATATACGAATTAAATAAATGATTGATAAAAGCGTACACTATTCCTGTTAATATTGATTTGTATTTTATTGTTATCACCTTCTCTATCACCTGTGGTCAAACTGGCCACAACAAAGAAGTATTTTTTGCATCAATTTGATTCATATGTCACTTTAATGAAAAGCTCCATTATTTTATAGTATAAGATGTGGCCAGGGAAGTCTCGATACTTTTCATCATTGTCTTTATTAGGAATTGCCATAAAACGAATTACTTTAAATGATACGAGAATTTCGCGAAATCCATGATGTAAAAGCATTCGCGTCTTTCGTAGTAAAACAGCGACAATTATCTGTCATTGTCACTGTCATTTCCGCCATTTAAAACAGTTAATTATCACATCTAAATCAATTGTATTTCCTTTTAACCACAGGAATGGACAAACTAACTTGCGTTATTCCTATCCCATCAAGATATTGCACCATTGGTATTGACTTGCACGACAAAGTACTGCCTCCGCATCTGCGATCGTATGTACCGAGCAAATCAGCTGTTCATCAGCTAATTTTTACGAAGAGGCATTAGCTTTCATTTCACCTGAACACACATTAAATATGTGTATATATGAATATGTGTTATTAAAACTGAACGATCTAAGTATTTATATGCATTATTGATTGAATTAAAACATGAATCACTTTGATCACATCGTTACTGCGTCGGTTGGCACAAAAAACAGACAGTAACATTTTTTATCGTTTAAAATGATATGTTAATTGAATAAGGTATGGGCCAACAATGAAAATTGTGCAAATGTTCGAACCCAGTTGTACCAAACAAGGCACCTGCATCAAGAGTGCAAGTTTGCTATATTTTGTTTTAACGTTAAGCGTGAGATTAAACCGATTACAATCTTCGGTGAATTCTTTATCTACCAAGCTGTGCAAAATACGTACTCCTAACTTAATATCTAGTATAATTTGTTAATGATGTTATATGCCGGATTGCATCCTCCTTCCGATTACGAAACTCACGATGCATAATTTTGTTACGAAACATCTGATTTACCAATGTTTAACCGCAAGATGAGCCTCGTTTTAGGAAAACGGGGACTTGAAAATTTGCGTAAAAAATCATCACAAATTAGCTTGTGCAGTCTTCGCTCGGAAAAGACAACTGTAAACGAAAACTACCATTTACGCGGAAAGTAATGTCCCTGATTAGGCTATGCAGAATGCACAGGCTAATCTGGGACGACACTTTACACACATGTATTTTAAGCCGAGTTTTCCCAGGACGCGTTTGAGGTTATTTTAAGTTAACGGCTTTATTTGACGCACGTGCATCATACGTCAAGCGTTTGTGTATGCCCACTATGAAAAGCCACACAGCTCTTGTCCATGAGATATTATAAATGTACGTTTCTATGAAGACTGATGCCTGTAAGAAATCATTTTATGCAATTTTGAAACTATCAATTAAATCTTCTGAAATTTAAGACTTGCATTATTAAAATCATGTCCTTAGACCATATTTCTTAAAGTATTAAATATATGTAAGGCTTCGAGAGAGCATCACCTTATTTATCCCATTCCTTTATATTTTCAATGATAAATTGCCAATCGTAGAATTATATAAAATCGACATTTGTGTGTGTCGTTTACAAATCATTTTAAAGAAGTGCGTGTGTTGCTGAATGTACTACTAGCGAAACCATTTCGGGTGCGTTTATATTGTTTCGACAAAAGTTGTTTACATGCATGCCAAACTTGTCATATTGCATAAGATGAACGAAGCTATCAATCGCCGCATACATTTAGCAGAAACATAGACCAATTGACTAAGGCATACACAATATTGTAGTAAAAAATCAGAAAATGTTAAAATCACTAGTCTCTTACATGCTCAAGGAAATAGGCCTCATGAAGGGACTGAAAGAACGCATTGAGAAGCATGGGCGATTACTTATTTGTAAATCAAATGCAAGAAACAAACAGATAGTTGTATGGTAGCACAATTAATATTCAAGTTATTAGCAATAATTATTTTATAAAGCATCAAGCATGTAGTGGCGGGTAAATCTGTCTATAGGCTTTAAGGATATCAAACAAAGAAGTCGTTTGTACTTGGTTGAAACAAGTGCGATTAGTTAAAGAACAATTAATGAACGGTTAATAACATTTTATCTAGATAATTACGCTGACTGTTCTTGGAAAGGAATTTCATTCCAAAAAAAAATGGGTATGACGAGCCTTCAATTGGAATGCCTTTTTTTCGCCTTCGGTCTTGTGTGTAACCCAGTGGGCATCAAACGTTGTGCGAACGTTGCTGCAACGTAATATTTAGGTCGCAACGTCGGCAACCATTACCGAACGTTGCCACAACGTTGCATACAAAACATAACCCGGACGTTTCATCAAACGTTGCAGTTTAGTTGTCACAATGGTGTATATGAAAGTTTTCCCGACGTTTTTTTCCAACGTTGCTGCAACGTTTTTTTTCCAACGTTGCTGCAACGTTGTATTTAGGTTGCATTCAAACGTTGCAGTTTCCCAGTGGGCATCCAACGTTGCTGCAACGTTATATTTAGGTTGCATTCGAACGTTGCAGTTTGGTTGTACCAATGGTCTATATGAAAGTTTTCCCGACGTTTTTTTTCCAGCTTTGCTTCAACGTTTTTTTCCAACGTTGCTGCAACGTTGTATTTAGGTTGCATTCAAACGTAGTATTTCTTTTTTTTAAATAATATAAAAAAATAACAAACTATTTACTGCCAACCGCTCTTTCGAGTATTATCGGCAGATATGCACACTGCCGAGTCCGTTTCCTAGAAAGAAAAAGTACTTGGTGTCTGCAGTAGGAATCGTACTTTATAATAATACAGTTCATGCATATGATTTCTTGTACATTTTAGATTTTTTTTTTAAATTTTACAAATCAGTTGCTTAAACTTTACGATGCTAAATATAAACTTGAACTCAAAATCGCCGGATAAAATATATTGCTTAAGTTGTATTATGCATTCAAATGGTAGAATCTAGTTTCAAAGTTTCAACCAAAAATTAATAGTCAACATTTTTGTCTGTAACATTCAGCAGTCGCCGTGGTGTAGTGGATGTGGCATCTGCCTAGTGATCGGGGGTTGGTGGGATCGATTCTCACTCGGGGAGCATTTCAGGTAACATTCTCTAGACATCAAATAATGGTTGTTTGTATGAAACGAGCTCGATAATGTTCTATAACTGCCGATAATAATTGAAAGAACGGTTGGCAGTAAATAGTTTAAACTTTTATATTTAAAAAAAAAAATTATTTAAAAATACTGCGTTTTAATGCGACATAAAAACAACGTTGCAGCAACGTTTGGAAAAAACGTCGGAAAAACTATCATTTGGACCCAACGTTGGATGTCCACTGGAAAATTCTATTAAGCATATTAAAATCTTCAGTAAAACGTATACCAATGACATTCTTTCGTATCTATGAAATAATATATTCAACATCTTTAAAAAAATAAAATTGATCATCATATATCATAAATAACATCATAATCAAAAGCAGCAGCATTATGTAGCCTCATCTTCCTTCTTCTCCTCCACATAACCATCGTCGTCGTCGTCCTCCTCCTCCTCCTCCCCTCCTCCGCCTTCTCATCCTCCTTCTTCTCCTCCTTCTTCTCCTCCTTCTCCTCCTCCTTCTCCTCCTCCGTCTCCTCCTCCTTATCCTCTTCCTTCTCCTCCTCCTCTTCCCATCCTCCTCCTCCACCTCCTCCTCCTCCTCATCGTCGTCCACCTCCTCCTTCTCCTCCTCCTCCTCCCCACCTTCTCTTTAACATCATCATAATCATCATTGTCGTCGTCGTTGTCGTCGTCGTTGAAGTTGTCGTCATCTTTATGGTCGTCGTCGTTGTCGTCGTTTTCGTCGTCTTCGTCGTCGTTTTCGTCGCCATCATCATCATCATCATCATCATCATCATCATCATCATCATCATCATCATCATCATCATCATCATCATCATCATCATCATCAACATCAACATCAACATCAACATCAATCATCATTATAACCCTCCTCCTCCTCATCATCGCAATCATCATCGTCATCGTCATCATGATCATGATCATGATCATCATGATCATAATCATCATCATCATCAATATCATCATCAATATCATCATCATCATCATCATCATCATCATCATCATCATCATCATCATCATCATCATCATCATCATCATCATCATCATCATCATCATCATCATCATCATCATCAACATCAACATCAACATCAACATCAATCATCATTATAACCCTCCTCCTCCTCATCATCGCAATCATCATCGTCATCGTCATCATGATCATGATCATGATCATCATGATCATAATCATCATCATCATCAATATCATCATCAATATCATCATCATCATCATCATCATCATCATCATCATCATCATCATCATCATCATCATCATCATCATCATCATCATCATCATCATCATCATCATCATCATCATCATCATCATCATCATCATCATCATCATCATCATCAACACCACCCCCACCACCATCACCACAATCATCATCAATATCATCATCATCATCATCATCATCATCATCATCATCATCATTATCATCATCATCATCATCTTCGTCGTCGTCATCATCATCATCATCATCATCATCATCATCATCATCATCATCATCATCATCATCATCATCATCATCATCATCATCATCATCATCATCATCATCATCATCATCATCATCATCATCATCAAAATCAATCATCATCATCATTATAACCCTCCTCATCTTGATCCGGAAAGATATATACAATATTAATAGATAGATCCATCAACACAGATTCATCTCCGGCGTATAAATTATGTTTGCAATTGGTCTTTACGTATAACCAATAATATTTAAGAAAATATAATATTTTGCAAAAAACATCTGCTACCAATGCTCATGTCCCTAAATATTAAGATAAACAAGCTAAACCCATTACGCATACTGTACAACATGACGATAAAATTTAATCTTTAATCAAATGTAATATACGGTTTAATGTAAACGTGACTCATATTCGGTATGCAATTCAAGTAACCGGACATTAATAATATTATGTTGGCTATTCTTTTTACAAGTCATTACATTAATATGCTTAACAAATTGGAACATATTTTAGACTATACGAATAAACACAAAAACCTGCACATGTTTGATCGAAAACCAAATTTTTCACATGGATGTTCAAAGCAATCTTGTAGACAGTGTGAACAGAATTTGTCCTGTCGCCAATCAACTGATCTCTTGCTTTAGTGCGGAAGATCACATACGCCGTAAACATTAAAATAATGGTGAAGGCAACCATAATAAACTTGATTGGGCGAATATTTAGTTTGGTTGTTTCGTCGAGCGGATCATCTTTAGGTTATTTGAAAAAGAACAACTGGCAGTGATAGTTTTGTTATCAAACATAACATTATCCCCGATTATGTAAATACCTTAAATATTGTAAGTTTTAAGACATTTGTAATACATTTATACCCGATCTCATACAGGATTGAATTCGAATGTGGTATGACCCCTACAGATATAAATCAGTCAGCAAACAAAGTCAACATGTTGTAAAATTAACAAGCTGGACTATGATTTGTTGCGAACACTTTGTCTACGAGGATTATATTGAATTGTTTATTACATGATGGGTGTACAGTCATATATCCATGAAGAGCCCAATAGCCATACAATGTTTCATCATAATTGAAAGACTTTTGGGGAGATAAAGGGCACTCAAAAGGACTTTTTTGTCGGCATTATGTCATTTTATAATGCCCCTTGTGGCCTTGACCTTTTACATATTGAACCCAAATTCGATATATGCGTCTTTCGTAACTCACAAGTTACCAATATACCATTGTGCATGATGTAAGGTCAACGCGTCCTTGAGATAAATTGCGAAAACAAATGGTCTAATAATCAACCTACATACCTACCGACCAACCATTTAACCGACGTTTAGGAGCAAAGCAACAAATCGCCGCCTCTTTCAAGGGAGATAAAGAGAATATATATGAAGAAAAAACATTCAGAATGAAACGCAAAAACCTTTGAAAGTGATGATTTAGAAGTGTTGAGATATTTCCTGTTAAAGGGACTTGTTTAAAATATTTCGTATTTTTGCAAAAAAAAAGTAATTAGCTGTATTAGCTAATAAAACTGTCACATTTGGAATAATCTTATAAATAACAAAAGCAATTAAAACATTTATTAAAATCATTTACCAGGAATGGGTTTCTAATCCGAAACCATTAGAAGTAGAGTCGAATACAACACCCGTGTGTCATCGGAGCCTTAAAACTTAACAGTGTATTTGAAACACCAAAATGTAATCAACGGGTTTTTCTATTGAACGATATGTGTTTTTTTCGCATTAAGATACGCCAAAATACGCATTTTCCTGTAGATATGTTTGCGAACATGCTTAATTAGACTGTCAAAAAAATGAAAATTGTTTTTTGTTTTAATATGCACACTTTCAATGTCAGACCGTAGCTATTTAAAATTTTAGTACTGTAATCCCTACACAAAAGAGAAATATTTATATAGAACGCTGTATATCCTCTATAATTAAATCATAATTATTATGTAACTTTTAACTTGCTCGCGGTCATTGAATTCAAGGAGGCAATATAGTATCCGGGACGGATCTTTTTTTGTCACGTTCAACCTGAAATAACCTGTTACTGGCAGTTAACGAAATTTGAATCATGGTTCAAACGTGTATCATAACATTTAGATATTTTTACTGAAAGGAATAAATATATCTTGTGTTTATACTAGAATTATAGTTTAATGCGTATATTGGTCGTGTTTAAGACAAAAACATTTCCTCCATCAATTATCAACCCATGTCACAATAATTAACCTTATCTGTTATAACGTCCAGTAGGTTCAGGTAAACCTTATTCATATAAAGGTTTGTTATTGAAAATTTTACTACGCTGTTATGGCTAAATATTAACATGGAGTAAGAATGCATAGCGTACATCTTTTATTTTCTTTAACGCGTTACTACAAATCAAAACATAATTTAATAAATACGATTTAATTTTTAATGCATATACTTATTTTTGTTTTGTAAAATGTCGCATACTCTGGACAACCTGAACTGGGTTATCAATGTTTATATTGGACGTCTTTCAAACACATTCAAAATAATTATTCCAATCAAAATTCAAATTATAAAACTTCAAACGACCACAATTATCAATCGCATTTCTATTTTGGGTCGTGAATATTAATGCCTAAAATAGAGGTTTCTAACCTTGAACGGTTACATTTTTGTTGTTGACGAAAGTTGTACAATTTTTTTCGCTTAAATTCTGACCTACATATCTTACATATCGATGACAGATCTTGGATTACAACATATCTTACATATCGATGACAGATCTTGGATTACAACATACCTTCCATAGCGATGACAGATCTTGGATTACAACATATCTTATATATTGATGACAGATCTTGGATTACAACATATCTTATATATCGATGACAGATCTTGGATTACATGTGCAAACGTAATATTGCTCTACATGATATGTATAATTTAAACTTTGTAGACGACTGAACACTTTAACCCATTTATGCCTAGCGTCTAGAAAAAAGGCATTGGCAAACAGCGTAGACCCAGTTGATACGCCGGATGATGCGGCGTCTCATCAGGGTCTTCGCTGTTTGCTAAAAGGAATTTCTGTTAGAAATATTCTAAATATAGAAATAAATATACTAGACATCCCTAATTTCGGAAATAAATTGATCCACTTTAGAAGGATGGGAGAGTCCACTAGGCATAAATGGGTTAATATACGTGCATATGTAGCTGTGTAGTTACTTCTCTGCGTATTTGAGATAACAGAATTATCACATAAATGTATTTGCATTAACAAATAAGCGAATGTCTTCTTCTTATCGAAGCAACAACCCGAGATTTCACCCTATCAAATCTATTAGGCTCTTGTAAACCGATTTTGCAAAATTCTTAGTCGATTTACACGGCCGTTAATCACGGGCGCCACCTCTTTTTGCGATGCATTGATACATAAGCCACGGCTTTTTTGGCGCTGGTTCTAAGGGCCGGATGTTTTGAAAAGTCACTGATTATTCTACAAAAAGAGTAGGTTTAATATGTGTGTTTTTTCCAACACATTGCTCATTAATTTTAAATTGGGCAATGTAGTGTGATTCCGCGAAGATGTTTTCATCCACACATTTACACACACATATTACAAAAACCCGTTTGGAAACGTGATGACCTCTGTAGGTTGTGACATGGTGAACTTTTTAACAGAAAATCGACGTATTTTGCCTGAGTGACGAGCAAATTACCACCCAATAAAGTCGCTCACAAAATAAAACCATTGCTTTGAACATGTATAAGTTGTCGATATAATAGCTTTTTAGGTATTTTTCCAAAAGAGATGGAGCCAATGCCAAAGGGTGGCGCTAATGACATGAGATGGTGCCAATGCATATTTTCACCTACCGGGGTATTTTTCACCTACCGGGGTATTTTTCATAATTATAAAGATACATATATTTAAAAAAGGTTTTAAAGATTTATGTCATATAATATACTATAAAACAGAAAAGAAACTTGAGCATAATAAAAAGGTTAACGATTAAAGCCGGAGCTATCCTTATTTTTTTGCAGATGATGTTAGTAGGTACAAACGACATATTTTAGCCTATTAAAGTATCGCTGACCTTTGCCTTTTAGTGAATGGAGCCATTGGAATATGGGACAAAACTAATCGTTTCAAGCAGAAGTAAGATCTTTGAATTATTTCGTGAATTATTTAACTGTATAAACATATTTGTTGTAGAAAAACTTTTTTGAGCATGTTGAGAATTGATTGAATTTATTTGAAATGACATATTTAGGGTTTATATGATACGATATGTTTGTTTTCAGGTTATTGACTTTTTATTTGAGTTGGTTACTTATATATGTACATATTTCGATCTTTTTTATATAGAATGTGTATATGATGTGTGTAGTTTTGGGTTTAATAATTTACGGTGAAAATAAAATGAAAGATGGAAAAGGAACATTATCTATCAAATGTAAGTCAAATGATGATTCATATATCGTGATTTTGCGCCACCTCATGTCCTTTGCGCCACTTCATTGGCATTGGCTCAATCTCTTTTGGAAAAACACAAACTTATCTATTAGATCTGCAAGAAGTAAACGTGTTTGTACATGCAGCAACTTGATTATGTTGAATGCAATTGTTTGATGCCGTTCCCGAATTTATCGAGTGGAAATTTGCTCATCACATAAGCACAATAAATCGATTTGCTTTCTAAAACTCCACCAAGCGGCAACTTATAAAGGTCCTATCATTTCCAAAAGAGTTGTGATTGTATGTTTCTGTACATTTGTGGTTGAAAAATCTTCGCTGGATCGCACTACATTGCCCGATTTTAGAAATAATGCGATATATGTTAGAGAAATATATAAAACCTACTCACCCTGAACAATAACCCGTGAAAATTTAAAACATCCGGTCCTTAGCGCCACCTCGGGAGTAGCCATGGCTCATTTATTTATGAATTGCAAAAAAGAGGTGGTGCCCGTGATTAACGGCCGTGATCTACTGCTGAGTGTTATTAGCCTTTCTGTATACAAACATAAGGTAATAGACACACGAACCACTGCATACAATATCTCTTCAACTAAGACCTTCCTTTTCACATCAGTATATCACTTGAATATTTCATTTATACAAGTCTAGGTGTTTAGTAAGATATTAAACACCCATGTGAACAAATGGGACAAGAAAAATAAACCACTTTATTTATTTTCCGATCTGTTCATATAATAATATTAATGATAAATAAATAAATGGACTAAATGGAGCTTAAAACGTAAATGTAATATTTTTATTTCGTATGTTTAACGCCATTGACGATGTGTTTCACGTGAACCTTGCCGCTGGTGTGGTTTGAAGCTTTTTATTTACATTGAGCTCCATTTCGTTTGGAAGAATGCAAATGTATCTATTTGATCGACAAGAAGCCAATATTTGAGCATGTTTGGACGTGTACATGTTCGAAGCAATGGTTTGGTGTCGTTAGCGATTTCAACGGTAGACTTTGGTCGCAACACAGGCAAAATAAATATATGTTCTTTTAAAAAATTCACCATGCCACAACTTATTAAGGTCATCACGTTTCCGAATGGGTTGTTATTATATATTTCTGTTGATAAGATTTGTTGATGAATCAATCGTCGCCAAATCGCTCTTCATTGCCCGAATTTTAAAATAATGCGAAACATGTTTAAAACACATATAAAAAAGCTCACCGTGTAGAATTATCCGGGAAATTTTAAAATATCCGGTCCTTCGCGCCATCTCGGGAGTATCATTTGCTCATGTATTGATGCATCGCAAAAAAAGAGGTGGCGCCTGCGAAAAACGGCCGTGGTGTAGGATAAAATGTAATATTTCGATGATATGTATAAAATTGAAACGAGATCAGTAATGCCGAAAGTTAAATCTTATGCTAAGCATATTTGAAAAATTTTATTTTTGAAAAATATTGACATACCGTGCCCTCTTGTGTAATGCTTGTCAACAACAATAGAATATACATTTACCGTTAACTGGTGTGCGTGCTGAAGTCAACCATTGTAATCGCATTAAACGGTTCAAAAATTGCATGCAATTAACGAGAATGACTGGAATCAAAATTTGATTGAGAAAATTGCATCAGATTGTTTTGTATATGTTTACGAATACCATACTCATACCTTTCTTCTTATTTCAAAATAGATGTGGTCTTATATTGCATAAGACCTCTTATTTCTAATATATACGTGCATGACATGGTGCTTATTGCAATAACACATTGTTTTTAATGAAGAATTATATAATAACAGTTGTAAAATTCTATGCTAGACTGGAATATCAAGTAGTTATAGTACATACAAGTTGTAAAATATATATATATATATATATATATGAGCCTTGTTGTGAGAAAACTGGGCTTAATGCATGTGCGTAAAGTAACGTCCCAGATTAGCCTGTGCAGTCCACACAGGCTAATCAGGAACGACTCTTTCCGTTTTTATGGTATTTTTAGTTTCAAGGAAGTCCCTCCTTACCGAAAATCAAGTGTAGGCGGAAAGTGTCGTCCCTGATAAGCCTGTGCGGACTGCACAGGCTAAACTGGGATGGCACTGTACGCACATGCATTAAGCCGATTTTTCTCAGTACAAGGCTCATATATATATTTAGACTTAAGTTTTATAATCGGTGGGTGAATACGGGCACGGTGATGTCACGTTGGGATATTTGTGCATGAGGCCTTTCTTTTTGTATTAAATATAGAAATTTCATATCGATTATTAATTAACAATACCAAATATCACAGGTTTATATTTCTGATTACTTAAGTTTTAGTGACACTATCATTTTGGTTTCAGATAAGTGTACTTTAAGTTTAGAGTTTCGTTAAGCAGTTATACTTTACATAAAAAAACATCATGAACACTTTCAAGATACGTGTCGGCTAGTTACGTTGTTATTTCCCTGGACAACGTATGTGAATTTTGTGGAAATTTTCTAGAAATAATGTTCAAGTCCATTTTGATCCTGAGTCTGATATAAGGAGATCAGTTGTCAATTTATTTCGGAAGGATGTGCACATTATACTGGTAAACAATCGGAACCAGGACATAATTGAGTTGCTGAACTGTTAGTTAATCATAATATGAGTGAAATACATTTGTAATTTCGAAAAAAATGGCGAGAATTCTATATAAAAAATACTTCGCTGTAATCATTTATAAGCCCGAATGCGGATATATAATAATGGCTCCGTCCTTCCGTCAAACGTCGGGGTCAAGGTTTGTTCGGTCCGTCCTGATTCGTTTCTGCATAGTAACTGTTCAATGTCTGGATAAATGTGTGTATAAATGCTGATATTTATTCTCTTTACGTTTTGTTTCGTTAATGGGCGACGAGGCTTCACAACGCTCAGGCTCCGCGGCCACAGTTCAATGACATATTTCATGGTCAAAAGTCGGCGATTTTCACGCACAACTTTTTTTTGTATCGCCTGGGCGTAATTTTATTTATCTTCAGATAATAAATACCAATGATCAGACGATGTGTCACGTATACTCATAACTAATTATTTTCCATTACGTTCAAGTTCAGTTAACTGTTTTGAATGTCAAAGTCCATACATTGCCCAATTAACGCTAGTTTGTATGTACTTTTGTACTGTAGTATATTCCTTACGTAAAACACTTCGAAGGCCATTGTATAGATACAGACCGGTTTATGTCACACAATAAAAATCTGCAATTAATTAAAATTTAAAAATTAAAAAAAAAATCAAAGTCCAATTTCAAACAACTGTGTATTAACATTGATAACAAAGGTACAATAATTAAAGGCTTTATACAAGCTTACTCATGTCTGACATAACCTCTAAAGTTGCTGCTCACATAAGGTTTCCTATTCTTCTCCATATTGTATCCATGTTTTCCCAACATGGTCATTAAAAACGCAAATTTCTCGACAAAAAATAGTTTTCTGGAGAAAGCCTGCTGAGAGGTTATGTTAGACATGTGTAAGTTTGTATAAATCCTTTAATTATTGTAGTGGCTTGCAAATTATAGCAGTTTTTCTCCCCTAAATGTCTGAATATGGCCCATTTTGCCCGATCTTCTACTTCAGGGAGCCACATTTCTCTCATTTTTAAGAAAATTTGTCAGGATTTTTTTCTACATGTAGGCCAATACCTTTGTTATCAATGCTAATAGACAGTTGTTTGAAATTTGACTTTGAAATTTTTTAATTTTTCCAATTTACTTACCCCATGTATGTTCACGCTAAAATATACAAAGCTGCTTGGATTGTATTATGCTGCTCACAAGGTATCGGGTTTCCTGGCGTGCACCTGATCACAACATGCTCATGGTTAGCCCGTCGTCCGTCGTGCTTCATGCGTAGTGCGTCGTGTGTCGTACGGCGTCAACATTTGCTTTGTTAACACTTTAGAGGCCACATTTATTGTGCGATCTTCATAAAATTTGGTCAGAAGATTCGCCTTAAAGATATCTTGGACGAGTTTGAAAATATTCATAATTGCTTGAAAATATGGCCACCAGGGGCTGTGCATTTCTCCTTATATAGTTAACACTCTAGAGGCCACATTTATTGTGCGATCTTTAAGAAATTTGGTCAGAAGATTTGTTCCACAGATATCTTGGACGAGTTCGAAAATGATTCCGGTTGGTTGAAAACCCTGGCCGCCATTGGGAGGGGCATTTTCCCTTATATGACTTTAGTAAAACCTCATTAACACCCTAGAGGCCAAATTTATGGTCCGATCTTCATAATACTTGGTCAGAACACACGTCTTAATGACATCTTGGATAAGTTCGAAAATGATTCTGGTCTGATGAAAAACATGGCCACTATGGGGCGGGGTATTTTTCCTTAATGGCTATTTATAAGCCTATAGTTAAACCTTGTTAGCGCTCTAAAGGCCACATGTATTTCATATCTTCATGAAACCTGGTCAGAAGATTCGTCTCAATGATATATTGGAGGAGCTCGAAAATGGTTTTGGTTTGTTGAAAAAACTAACCGTTAGGGGGCAGGGCATTTTTCATTATAGAGCTATATATTACAATAGTAAAACATTGTTAACACTCTAGAGGCCACATTTATTATCTGATCTTAATGAATCTTTGTCAGAAGATTCGCCTCAATGATATCTTTGAGGAATTCGAAAATGGTTTCGGTTGGTTGAACACATGGCCGCAACGGGGCGGAGCATTTTTCTTTCCATAGCCTATAGTAAAAACTTGTTAACACTCAACTTGTCGCATTTATTGTCCAATCGTCATGACATTTGGTCACAACATTTGTTTTAATGATATCTTGGATCATTTCGAAAATAGTTCCGGTCTGTTGAAAAACATGGCCGCCAGGGGTCTGGGAATGTATCCTTATATGGTTATAGTAAAACCTTGTTAGCATTCTAACAGGTACATTTTTAGTTCACTCTTCACGAAACTTTGTCAAAACATTTGTTCTTATGATATCTTGGCCTGCACTGAGCAGGTCACTTCCTTTTTATCTCAGGTGAGCGACTTTGGGCTTTTCAGGCCCGCTCGTTTACGAAATTTCTACGAAAAAAAAATGTTTCAAGTGGGATGAATTACGAATTATTGAAAACTGCAATGAAGCATGGTAATCACATATGTTGGCGGGGCTAAAATTGTGTTATTGGTTAGGGACACAATAATTTTGTTAATTGGTGGTGTTAATAAGTGCTATCGGTCACGGATATACTTAGACTTAAAATATAGAGTCAGCGTATAAAATATTATTGTGCGCTGGTGGCTAATAAATCGATATATTCAAACGGTAAATTGTATCGCGGAACGGTTTTGTTTAATTGCAATCTGAATTTAAAAAAATCCTACATAACGCCCAAAACTTTTATGTGCAACAGTGCTTTCAATGTTGATTTTCGTCAGTTGTGTTTGATTTGTTTGTAACGCCCCGTCATCTTCATGAATGTGTCACGATGACGCACGAACATTTAGGATACGTTCTTGGTGAATCAAATGATTGTATTTTATCCCACTTTTACAGCGAATTCGGTTGATTAAAGCCCCGTTGATTAAATATCATCTATAATCAACGGCAGGAAATGACTTTAATATTTCGACGAAATGACGTCATAAATCCAGCGAAATTATCCAGTCAAACTTATTTTGTTTAAACAAAAAGGTTTACAAAATATAAAGTGGGATAAATAGAATAATAGATTAGTGTTGATTATAGATCAGGTTTATCATGCTCGGCACGAAAACGAAAATGCCCTCGCCAAGGCTCGTGCTTTTTGTTTTCAAAGCCTTGCATGATAAACCTGATCTATAATCAACATTAACCTATTATTCTCTATGTCTACCTAGGTAATACAATGAAAATATATTGGTGATTCAATTGACCAGTCGCCAGCTGTCAATCAAACTCACGAAATAATCAATCAGATTTCGTTTATTGCGGCCACATGGTCCGACAAACAAAGACTGTCGGAGTAATGGATAAAGCGTTTTATGAAAACACAAATTAGTGGGCGGAGCGATCTCGTATTTGGCGACTGGTCAATTGACCAGTCGCCAAAATAAGCGATCGCCTCGGTCACTTATCTTTGTTTACATACAACGCTTACTCGGTTACTCCGACACTCCTGATTTGTCGGACCATGTGACGGCAATAAACGGAATCTGATTGGTTGAGCCGTCAATTTGATTGACAGCTGGTGATCGATCAATTGCTTAAGGAAAACTGTATAATTGGTAAGGGTTTAAAGTGTATGTTTTATACACTTCTGTATTGATATAAAAAGCATAGTGATAAGGAAATATTGATACTCAAAAAGGTAAACAGTGGAAATATCATTTTCGATAAGTTCGTGATGAATCAAATAGTCTACGTACGTCATTATTTGCAGAATAATGGATGGTGATTTGCCTTATAAAACATATTATTAATGTGTATGTTGTTTTCACATCTGTATAGTATGCTTATTGAGGTATAAAGTATAGTTATAAGGTGCACAGTTGGAAAAATTCAGTTTGCGGACATAGTGATCTAAACTCCATTGGTAAATAATGGAAATATTAGCTTTTTTTAAAGAGAAATTTGGTAATGGCGGACATTCTTTTTATACATTCTAATGTTAGCTTTTGATTGTTATCCCTGGATGTGCTGATTGCACTAAACTACATCTTAAATGCATATTTCATACTGTTTTATAATTATTTATTTACCAATATGCAATTCTGTAGTGGCACATTTTCTTTGTATGACCCCATGTAAAGTGCCTTCAAGTTTTACCTATAGCGAACGCAGATTGTCGAATGAAACATATAAATGAATCGTGTTTTGAGAGAACTGGGCATAATGCATGTGCGTAAAGTGTCGTCCCAGATTAGCCTGTGCAGTCCACACAGGCTAATCAGGGACGACACGTCCGCATAAACTGGATTTTTGCCATGAAGAGACTTAATTTAAACGAAAAATGTTATAAAAGCGAAAAGTGTCGTCCCTGTTTAGCCTGTGCGGACTGCACAGGCTCATCTAGGACGACACTTTACGCACATGCATTATGCCCAGTTTTCTCAGAACACGACTCAAATGGTTAAAAAATAGATCTAAAGAAACGAAAAGAAAATGTAAAATTATGTTCATTCATAGCATGGTGGAGTAAGTGTACGGTGACCAAGGTTATTGTAAATGTACTGGTCACACTACAATATGATATGTCGTACTCATCACCAGCGCAGACATCCACGCTAAATTAAGACATCCGGTGTATTTAAATAGATCTCATTTGTCTTGAAAACACGGACTGTAAAACTTCTCTTACGGCTTTCAATTGTGAATATTTTGTACTTATCAATTTTACTGATTGCATGTGAATGTTCGTACTTCTAAAGGTAGAACATCAAACTGAGCCGTGCTCTCGGAAAACTCTTTATCATTTAAGTGGAAAGTGTCGTCCCTGATTAGCCTGTGCGGACTGCACAGACCAATCAGGAACGACACTTAACGCACATGCATTAAGCCACCTTTTCACAGAGCGCGGATCAAACTTTTAATTTTACAACCTGAGCGAAGAGATATAACTTGTTACGAACAAGGCTTTTTCATAGTTTTACCGCAATTACACGCAGCCTGGTGATAGTAGATTAAAATATTATTTCTATGTTGTATGATTTAAAGAACGTTGTTTATTTTAATTGTGGACGGTTACTGTTATCCATAAACGTTTAGTTATAAAGAAAATATCAGGGATTTAAACAAACAAACAAAACTTGTCCATCAGATCTGGATGAAATGTTTTACTGTGTCTATCGGTAAACCCAAAGGTGACGTATGCGTTTGTCAATTATTAAGCGAGATCCCCAGTTAATGTTTGTTTCACATTAAATCGTACACCATGGTGAACGAGAAACAACTTATTTATGTAAGACTTGATTAAACACTCGATAATATTATTGATTTAATGTGCTTTTCTGTAATAACAGTGTGACAATTATTATGAATACGACATAATACTTGTCGTACTTTTATAACAGGAAAGCTCATGAAACATAGTTTTACCTACTTATAAGACGATTATTTTGATAAATAGAGTATACAAATGCAACACGAAACTTTAAACAGGTAGGTTAAACGAAAACTAAATAACACAATTATTAATAGCAGAAAAGAATATAAGTAAGTTTGATAAGGTATCATAAATAAATATTAATAATCCGTTTAATTATAAGTCTTTACATCATAGATTTAAGCTGTTACCAAATGCTGTTTTTTAGACTGACAGAGCACAACATCTAGCCGCTCGCGGACGGTTAACAAAATAACTAAACGGAATGGCCTTAAGCTATAAACACTATTATACAAAAATATTATTTAACATGGAATGATCGACATGGTTTTACTGTGCCAGCTCGACAAACTTTCGTCGACCTGAAAAAACAACATTCTAGCAGTAAGAAAATTTCGACCGTACGAAAATAGAAACAGAATTAACAAAGAAACACAATGTCTGCAACCTTTTTCTAATCGATACGACACCATCATATGCGACCATACACAAATAAAGGAATATGATAATTTCAATTGTTATTTCTTATACATATGCTTTTGCATAATTACATACACAATACAATACACATTTGCAAATCTATAAAATTAACTTTGTTAATAAGTATAGAGTTATATTTCGAAAATAACCAATATAAGCGGTCATTGTATAGTTTCGTTTTAAGAGAGAGAGAGAGAGTACATGTACATATGACCTTTTTGCATATATACTTCAACGTTTGTAGTCTTTTATTTCATTTAACCGGTTAATTAACCGATTACAGTAATAGGTTAACCGGATAATGTTCGTTAACATGTTCATCACTTAACCTTTTACCTGTAGTTGCATCCCATAGCTATATTCCCTGGATTATAATTTTAAACGGATCCATGTACTTAAAAACGTCGTTGTTGTACACGCTAAATATGAACATAAAATACGCGTTCAACATAAAACTACCGTTAAACTATGAGTTTTGATTTATCATTGTGTATCAGTCAGTTGACAGTGATTTCCTGGTTTTGATGTATTGGTTTGCTTGCAAACATTGTCTTTTTATTGCAGTTTTACTTAGAAAATTAATTCATGTTCATCATAAACAACAATGAAATTTATTGACAACAACGCAGCGTCTCTTAAAATAAAATTAATGTACTCATGCACATACTGTTTGTTTTGTGAAGCGGCACGTGCTCTGAACTACCTGCACTGCCTTCACTGCGCATTCCTTGACACACGGATCTTGGATTGTAAAATATATTTATACACTTAAAGTGTCAGAAGAAAACGCCGCATCAAAAAAGTGTATTGCCCGTGAAATAAAATTATAGATAACTTAAAATTATCATAATAATGACTCATATTTCTATTTCTAAAATGACTCAATATACTTACCCGCATAAGGGTCCATCCTTGCACGTTTGCACAATAAAAAATAATTTAGAAATTGCAAACCACTCTTGGTATTGCAAAGTCGTTTACGATTATGTTATTTGATGTAATGTTTTGCTGTTGTTCGTTCCTTGTAAAAACCTTTAACGAACTATAACCAATAAGAATGGTATATTAATCGATATAGATCGATCATATTAACAATAGCATATGATCCAAACTGGGCTGTGTTCATGTGCGTAAATTTTCGTCAAAGATTAGCCTATGATGTTCACACAGGCTAATCAGGGACAACACTTTCAGCCTAGACAGGAGTTGCGTTCAGAAGCGACTTGCTTTGAACGAAAAATCCATACCAGCGGTAAGTATCGTCCCTGATTAGCCTGTGCGTTATGCTCAGAATAAACTGTGATGACGCTTTGCACGCAAGCATTATGCCTGGATTTCACAGAGTGCATCTCATGTGTAATTAATAATAACTATTTATGCTTTATATGATGAGACATCGACCGAAGTTTCCACACGATTCTTAACAGAGGCAATTGATATCTCGAGTCACAGGTACTTGAACAAATGTTTTGGTCCTTATATATATATATAATAAGAGAAAAGGTATCCAACGATGAATCGACCGAAAATCGCTTTCCGTCATAACTGACGTTTTGACGTCGAGAATAACACACTTCGATTTTGGGGTCATATATGTGAAACTTTTAGCTGTTTTGGACATACTTGGTGAGTTTTCATCAAATAAACGGAGTTTAGTCATAGATGGACGCTTCCTGCTGGCAACCACAACGACATATGTGTGCATTGTTTGATCTTACATGCTGTTGCATAGTGTAATTCAATAGACCCGTGAAATCATTGTTGGATACCTTTTCTCTTATATATGGACCAAACAAAAAAATTCAAGTACCTGTGACTCGAGCTCTCCGCACTAGTGATTACAAAATTATCTATGCCTTTTTTAAATAAACGTATGCGAAAAGGACGAATCCAACTATTTATCTTATCAAATTGATTTCACAACTAAATCTAATTAAATAAGACGGGCTTGTTTTGCAGTTTGTGTAATATGCCCTACTTCAGCGACACGTACGTTGCTTGGCGCACGGACGAATTTAATTCAATTTTGTGACACCTTAGATGTTCGTTTCAAGTATGAGTTAATTAATGTATATACTTAATTAATAAAAAGTCGCGTTGTTTATGTTCGAAAACATTCCTTTGAACATCGATGAGTAAATGAGGTTTTGGGTACATAAATGGGCAAAATATATAATCCAATTTATTAGTTACTGTTTCAAATTTTTAGCTCACCTGATTGCTAAAGTGAGCTTTTCTGACCGGTCTTTGTCCGTCGTACGTCCGTCCGTCCGTTAACATTTGCTCGTAAACACTCTAGAGGCCACATTTGTTGTCCCATCTTCATGAAACTTGGTCAGAAGCTTTGCCCAAATAAAATCTCGGCCGAGTTCGAAACTGGGTTGTGCCGGGTAAAAAACTAGGTCACTAGGTAAAAAAAGAAAGAAAACCCTTGTAAACACTGTAGAAGTCACATTTTATGTTCAATCTTCATGTTACTTTGTCAAAATGTTTTTCTTATTGATATCTTGATTAAGTTTAAATGTGGTTCCGGTCTGTTGAAAAACATGGCCGCCAGTAGGCGGGGCAGTTTTCCTTATTTGGCTATAGAGAAACCATGTAAACACTGTAGCAGTCACAATTTTTGCCCAATCATCATGAAAGGTGGTCAAAACATTGATTCAATTGATATCTCGGACGAGTTCGAAAATGGTCCAGATCGGTGAAAAAACATGGCCGCCAGTGGGCGGGGCATTTTTCTCTATATGTATATAGTGGCAGTTTTCCCTATTTGGCTTTAGAGAAACCTTGTAAACACTCTAGAAGTCACGATTTTTGTCCAATATTGTTTTGCTCATGTCGGCCCTTATGTCTGTCCACCAGATGGTTTCCGAATGATAAGTCAAGAACGCTTAGGCCTAGGATCATGAAACTTCATAGGTACATTGATCATGACTCGCAGATGACCCCTATTGATTTTGAGGTCACTAGGTCAAAGGTCAAGGTCACGGTGACCCGAAATAGTAAAATGGTTTCCGGATGATAACTCAAGAACGCGTACGCCTAGGATTATGAAACTTCGTAGGTACATTGATCATGACTTGCAGATGACCCCTATTGATTTTCAGGTCACTAGGTCAAAGGTCAAGGTCAAGGTGACCCGAAATAGTAAAATGGTTTCCGGATTATAACTCAAGAATGCTTATGCTTAGGATCATAAAACTTCATAGGTACATTGATCATGACTTGCAGATGACCCCTATTGATTTTTAGGTCACTAGGTCAAAGGTCAAGGTCACGGTGACGTCACGGTGACTCAACTTAGAAAAATGGTTTCCGGATGATAACTCAAGAACGCTCAGCCTAGGATCATGAAACTTCATAGGTACATTGAGGTGACCCAAAATAGTAAAATTGTTTTACTCAAGAACGCTTATGCCTAGGATGATGAAACTTCATAGGTACATTGATCATGACTCGCAGATGACCCCTATTGATTTTCAGGTCACTAGGTCAAAGGTCAATGTCACGGTGTTTCAACTTAGAAAAATGGTTTCCAGATGATAACTCAGGAAGGCCTATGCCTAGGATCATGAAACTTCATAGGACCCATCCAGTAAAAGACTAGCGCTTAAACCACTCGGCCATCCGCACTGACATATTACCATTA
This sequence comes from Dreissena polymorpha, assembly GCF_020536995.1. Classification (NCBI taxonomy): domain Eukaryota; kingdom Metazoa; phylum Mollusca; class Bivalvia; order Myida; family Dreissenidae; genus Dreissena; species Dreissena polymorpha. Next base: position 64,924,865 of record NC_068360.1, read on the forward strand.
GTATTTTATACTTTATAAAAACAATCATCGGAATGTCACAAAATATAAAGATAACAGCAGAACTTTCCAAATTATACAATCGTGTTGCGTTTGTATCACTTTATAATTTTCCGGGTTTTGAATCGCCATAATGCATATTTTAGAGCATGGTAAATATTCAGTTTTACTGTGTTCTTGTAATAAAACACAACATTAATACAACAAAAATGTACAGATCTAAAAAAAGTTTTTTTCATATTTTGTCAATTAATCAAAAAGTGTGAAGGTCTCTTTAAGTCAATATAACAGAGATGACGCCAATTCAATATAGTTGTGTTTATATCTATACCCGCCATCTGTGCAGTTGTAATATGTGCAAATAGACAACCGCAATATGGTAATTTAATGGGTGGTAGTAATGAGGCATAAAAGGAAAGCAGATAAGTTTTATTTGCTATTAAGTACTTACCAGATTGTAAGTTTCCGTTTCGGTTACAGTTTTTCAATCGATTAATTGTTACTACAACCCATTAAATTATCATTGCGGCTGTCTACTTTCACACATCACAACTGCACAGATGGCGGATATAGATATAAACACAAATGTATTGACTTGAGCAAGCTTTGATTATCGGCGCACACATCAGAATAAATCTTCAGTGCATCGCTCGTTGTTAATGTTTATTTGGGAATGCGATTTCTGCATATACATGTACATGTAATTTAATCTTTAACCGTCAACGCCGCGTAAGTGCATATGTGCACCATCTATACTCGCAGCACATGTTTATTCAAAGGGACACTTTATTTGCATCCATTAACACTTTGCACATCTTCAGTTTCATGTTCATCTAAACTTTGGTCACATCCATAGTTCTTACAAATGCAGTCACATAAATGTTAATGTTAACATTGCTACGAAATCATCCAAGCGTTTTTATAGTAGCTTATTTTACGTTAAATAGCTATTAAAACGTTTGTAAAGACAAATATTCACAACTATTCCGTTACGATAAAATACAGGCGACATTATAAGAAAATTCAAATAATAACGTTCAAACCACAAGCAACAACAAAGACCAAAGCCAATGACGCAGCAATAAAATGATGTTATTGGGGATTGTTATTTGAGCCTCGTTCTGAAAAAACTGGGCTTAAAGCATGTGCGTGACTTGTCTTCCCAGATAAGCCTGTGCTGTCCGCACAGGCTTGTCTTGAACGACACTTTCCGCTTTATGGATTTTCTGTTTAAATGAAGTCTCTTCGAAACAAAAATCTGAAACGACGGAAGTGTCGCTCATGATTAGTCTGTGCGGACTGCATATGCTTATCTGGGAAAACACACATGAATTAAGCCCAGTTTTCGCAGAGCGAGGCTCAAATATTCGTAAAGTCTTGCTAAAACAGGTAAACTCACGTTTAAACATGCTACAACAAAATTAATTCCGTGTTTGTATGATATATAATTAATTAAATCAAAACTTTTTTACGCATCCATTTATTTTCAAACAGCTATTGAAGTAGAGCAAAATCATTTGTAAAAAAATATAAAAGCAATAAATTATCTCGTTTGATATTACTTTAATTTATACGTCTTAAATTGCTTTCTTACGTATTTTTGTGATTAATAAATTCATAAGACAAGAGGGCCAAGATGGCCCTAGTTCGCTCACCTGAGAGGAGTCAGTTCATTCAATCTTTACCAAACATCAAACTTGACTTAGATATAGACAAACATCCTGGTCAAGTTTCATCATAATTGAACCAAAACTCTGGCATATGGAGTGATTTTGTTTTTGTAAGATTTGACCTGGTGGCCTATATTTTGAGTTGATCCCTCTTACCAAACATCAAACTTTGCTTACAAAAATAAATATTATGACCAAGAAATGTGACTTCTAGAGTGTTCACAAGCTATAAAAAACTGCCCCCCCCCGCCGGTCATGTTATTCAACTGACCGAAACCATTTTCAAACTCAACTCTCATATCAAAGAAACAAATTTTCTGACCAAATTTCATGAAAATTGGGCCAAAAATGTGAGTGTTCACATGTTTTCACTATATACATATAGAGAAAAATGCCTCGCCCACTGGCGGCCATGTTTTTCACCGATCTGGACCATTTTCGAACTCGTTCTAGATATCAATAAAACCAATGTTTTGACCAACTTTCATGATGATTGGGCAAACATTGTGACTTCTAGAGTGTTTACAAGGTTTCTCTGTAGCCAAATAAGGAAAACTGCCCCCCCCCCCCGGCAGCAATGTTATTGAACTGACCAGAACCATTTTCGAACTCTACTCTCATATCAAGGAAACAAATGTTCTGACCAAATTTCATGAAAATTGGGCAAAAAATGTAACTTCCAGAGTGTTCACATGTTTTCACTATATACATATAGAGAAAAATGCCTCGCCCACTGGCGGCCATGTTTTTTCACCGATCTGGACCATTTTCCAACTCGTCCGAGATATCAATAAAACTAATGTTTTGACCAACTTTCATGATGATTGGGCAAACATTGTGACTTCTAGAGTGTTTACAAGGTTTCTCCATAGCCAAATAAGTGTCATGTTTTAATATAAATATACTATTATTCAGTTTACAATCCGGATGCATTTATTTTATTCGATACCATGTACAATATGTTGCTCGAATGCCATTTGATATTAAAGGGGCTTATTCACGGTTTAATAAAATGTCGATTTAAAAAAACTGCCTAAGTTACAAATGGAATGTATACATGGCGTTTGAACAATCGAAATAACACTCCTGACAACAAAACACGGATAAAATATTGGATACACATCATTCAAAATCTGTTAAATAATAATGCGTTTATCACGCTTTTCATCGACAATTTTTTTTTAAGTCAGCATGACGCAGTAGTATAAACTTAGATTTTGGGGTCTTGGTTACAAATTATTTTTCATTATCTTTTTCCTTGCTATTATAATTAATGTTTTTTTTAATATGATATATTTGGTAGTAACACATTTAATGATTTGTTTTTAAATACGAAAATCTGTGTGAACACGTCCCTTAAATGTGATATTTTCACAAAGCGTGTCGTATAATAAGTCGAATCCTAAATTGCCACAACAACAGCTTGTTTGCGATTTCAGATTTCTTTTACGCTAATGCTATTTTGATCATATGTTTTAACGCGATGTCTTCTGCGTAATTAGTCGATTCTTAGGCAATGCTACCGATTTCCATCTGCGCCTACATGGGAAAATATTGCGATAAATATATTCCGAAACACACACACGGAAACAGAGAAGCAAAACGTGTTGTTACTATCACATGTACACGTAATTGATTTACATTTTAAACGGAGATTTGTCGCAAAAAGGAGAAAATTACGAAATAAATATTAAATTGGTTCAACAAATAAAAAGCAAAACGTGTCAATGACGACGATGGTTACTTCGATGGTTACTTTAGATACATACCTTTCAACATCCAGTAATCATTCTGCCATAAAATCGTGGTCTGATTGCGAGTATATAAGTCCATACTCAACAAGTCAAATACAGAAGACCTCAAGGTGTAAATTAAGTACTTAATATAACACTAGATAAATAGTTGTGTGGGATTGCCGGTTATACGAATAATGCTCGAACAATTGGAAAACATGGAATCTACCGGTATGTTAGATTACTTATTAAAAAATAATGCGTGTAAATAGTGATATACATTAGGAATATTTTTTCTTGCATACATTAAATTATGAAAAATATAATTTATCAATAAATTAAAAAAATAATAATGTAGAAAAACAATAATAATACAAATTCACAAAAAAAAATTAAAATAATAATAATAATAATACAAATAATAATAATAATAATAATTATTATTATTATTATTATTATTGTTATTGTAAAAGATAAATTTTTTTATTTAAAATATACGTTTTAAACAATAATTCTCATTATAAATAATTATTAAACACTAGTATTTTAAACATTAAACTTGTTAGTAAATGATGAAGATAATCTTGTGGGCTTTGATCATTTGATATTTTGTTGAATGATCACTTGCCCGAACATTGATAAAATATATAGGAATGTCATTTTTAGCGTTTTATAATCTGTTTTAACTATAACTAGTTTAAAAAAACTGCATTGATTGTAAATTTTCCGTTTCCGTTACAGTTTCTCAATCGATTTAAATATTCTAGGCCTAATTGCTTACGCGTTTTGTCATTAAGATACATTTAAGCTATACCAACAGTCTCATGGGCAAAAATAACACCACTTACCTACTTATATAACTGATGGTGATATGTCTGAAATCTTTTACATAATTGTTTGTAATATTTAAATTTCATAGCAACAATATGTGAATACGATAATGTGGTGAAATATCCATGACCTTGTGGTGTTTTCCTTGGACAAATACCTGCTTATCGACCTGCGAGAGATGTTTAGCGTTTTTTTTTGTCACTGGTCAGACTCATATTGGAAGCCTTGGCCTTTTATTATGTACATAAATAATTAAACGACACATCGATTTGAAACTTGTTCATGTAGGCGAAATTGTAGGATGACTGCTTTGGTCTTTATGAAAACAATTGTCGAGTAGTTCTTATCGACAACGATTCACACATCAAACAAAAAGTCAGTTTAGATGATAATTACGTCTGACATTTGCCGTTGGTATAAGATATTTGCTTAAAGTAAAACAAGCCCAAAGCAAAATGCAAACTATGAATTTCTTACGACCTTAACTACCAATGCATTACATTTTCTGTTTAATATGACCTTTGAATTTCGTTGTATTCTGAAAATATTTCTGTAAACGTTCTTTCCTTTTCTCAATATTCTGTTACAGAAACCACAAAAAACGCGGATCTTAAATCCATTCGACAAAACGTACTTTAAAGTTATTCGTTTGCACACATAGGCATATTGTGTGCGCATATATAGTGAATAAAGTACGTTATATTACTGATTGTTCAAAATAAAAGAATACAGATGTTTTTAGTGAATTATACTGTATACCATATTATCATTAAATAATTGTTAAAACAAAACAGAAAAATAAAAGTGACAATTCAAGAGATGTTATTTCATGCTGTCGGACAATACACTGTTGTTTATTTGCGTGATATTCGGTGTCATAAATATGACGCCATAACAATTACAAAAGTGTCGATATAAATGCTATAGTAGAAACTAATGCGTTGGTTTCAAACTGTTTTCGCTTGAATGTATTGTTTTCTTATTTTTTTCGACGTAACTTAAACATGTTTTGAGTCGAGAGACTTAGATTTCAAGCGATAGGTCTCCTCATTGGGAACATTGAATTCCACTAAAAATGAGAATTTTTCATGTTCAAGGGAATGCATACTAATAAATACCATGACATGTTTTAGGCTAACTGCTGGGAATAAAAACGTAAACACTTCTTTGCATAAGCAGTAAAATTATAGTTTAAAACATGTTATCGGCATAAATATTCTTGAACTAAACATATTAATAAAAACAAATCTAATGAGGTATGTAATAATCAGAATTATTAATTCAGTCACATGAAGAAATGATTTACCATTCGTAGTCTTAATAGTAGCCCCTGGCCAGTATATAACAGAAGGGGAAATGTAGTCTGTTTGGCCTGGTATCAAATATGGCTGACGAGGTATACAGTCAAAATAAGGCATCTCAACAAGATATTTTGTGTTTTATGCAATCAGACTAAGCAGGTGTGAACAGATTTGTTTGCTACATTTATTTATTTATTTATTCACTCGTAAATGTGCAATACATATCATTACTCTATATTTTTAATTAATAATTTCAGAGATGTCGAGCAAGGAACAAAGACGTCGCGTTGGTATACTGGGAACCGGGGACTTCGCAAGAGCGCTAGCAAAACGACTCTTCTTTTCCGGATATGACGTCATATTGGGAAGCAGAAAACCGGAAAAGAAAGCGATGTCAGCCATTGACCAGTGTCTGTGCAATGTTCAACTGATTTCCGTCGAAGAGTGCATCAAAAGCACATCAATCATTTTCCTTGCTGTTCATTTCGACAATGTCAAGGAGCTTCTAACAGAACACATCGAGAAACTGGAAGGGAAGATTGTGATTGACGTCTCCAATAAAGACAGACCAAGCACCGTCACGTCGAACGCGGAACTCGTCCAGAAAATGTTTCCAGGCTGCAAGGTTGTCAAGGCGTTTAACGTCATTTCCGCCTATGCGATGGAGAACGACTACAACTCGAGCAGTAAACAGGTCTTCATTGCGAGCAACAGCGAAGGCGCGAGAGATGTGGTGGCAAATATTGCCAAGGACATGAACTTCCGACCAGTGGACTTTGGAGGGCTGTTTGCTTCTCGGAGAATCGAGAAACACCCACTGAGGCTTTTCCCGGAATGGAGAGGTCCGATTGGCTTTGCGGTTGGCCTTTTCAACGCATGGCTTTTATACCTTATCTATATCTACTATATTGCGGAGTCCAAATACCAATGGGAGCAACTTTTCGTCAAAGTGCTGAACAAAGCTATTTGCATGTCAGGCATAACGACGTTGTCAGTAACATACTTGGCCAGCAGTTTTGCGACCGTTTTCAAATTTACTACGGTACGAAGCATATACGTTTCTCGCGGTGGCTAGACAAATGGTTGACGAATCGGAAGCAACTAGGTCTTATATCTTTCGCGCTAATATCAATACACGTGATTATGTCAGTGCTCATCATGTCTCCAACGTACTTTAGCTCCTGGTACCACAGCACTGCAATCACCGTTCCTGCAAATCTCACTGCGCCATTTCAGTTTAAACAGGGCACGTGGATGAACTGGAAAGGAGAGGCGGCTTGCTTGGTTGGCATTATAGCCTACGTGGTACTTTGTTTTATCTGCGCCACTACGTTTCCGTCCGTCACGGACACGTTAAACTGGCGAGAGTGGAGGTTCGCGCAGTCTAAGATGGGACACGCTGCTTTATTGCTTTCTGTCGGACACGTTCTTGTCATGGGGCTACCCGGATGGCTGTCGAAGCCGCATCTCATTTACAAATCTATCACATTCCTGTGTTCAATTTTACCGTGGATAACATTATTACTTAAACTTTTATTTTCTCTTCCGTGTGCTGACCGATACGTGATGAAGTTACGCAAAGGTTGGGAGAGACACGCGGACAAATGCAAAGCGGACTGCGTTCGACCCGTAAAACACGAGGGTTATGTTGCTATTGACATGAACTCAGGAAAGCGGATGTCGTGTCAGGACGCGTGCGCATGTCCTGATGACAGGATACCGATGATGAACATTGGGGGCTCGGATTGTGATTGTGCTAGTGATGACCTTGTATTGAACGTTCCTTAGGTTTTAATGGGAATGTTCTAGAAAAGAGACAACACTGTAATAAAATCAAATGCCCATTTTAATAAGGTTTTAAAAGACGGAAACAAAACGGTGCTTCAGTTATATATGTATAGATGTCAACTATAAAATAGTTGGACCACTGGGTGATAAAGTCCGTGTGCATATTTAGGTGTGTATTGTTTTAAAAAGATATTCTTCCGAAACAAACACACACAGGACATGTGTAAACAATGAACAATCTATTATGTTACAAGAATAATTGTATGAAACTACCTTTACAACAAATTAAGCAAAATTATGGTAGAACGTTTGTCTTATTTGCGTACACTTTCTTTAACTTGAACTTTGTCAATGCTTCTACAACGAAGTGTTAACATCTTAAAGACCTGTACAAACTGTCGAACGGTTAAACACACTTGTTCCAACGTACGGAACACGCGAGCTGATTGTCGTACATTAATATAAAACAAATTACTACCGTGTATCGTGTGAACTTTTATTAGCCTCTATATATGCAAACGTTGAGGTTTGTTTCCAAATTTAAAAAATAGCACGCAAATAAGGGTTTAGAATGTAAATCACAGGTTTCGCTGCCTAACAAAAGGGTCACCATTTGCGACGATAATTTGCGAAAGTGATTATTTATTTTTAAATCATTGTCTCCAAAATACTGTACGAAAATCTTTTGCAAGTCAAATGCAAGATGCTAAAACATTGGAGGTCAGGGTCTGTCAGTTATAAATATTGGTTCATAAGAGACGAACAGGTTAGAGTGTAAAACTAAAACCAGTGTGCAAAAGTCAAAGTTCAGTGTGCAAAACATTGGAGGTCAGGGTCTGTCAGTTATAAATATTGGTTCATAAGCGACGAACAGGTTAGAGTGTAAAACTAAAACCAGTGTGCAAAAGTAACATCATACTGACCAATCGATTCATGTATGGCCACATGCTCTCAATTTATCGATCTATTTCACTCGAATGCATGTTTACACTTTTAGACAGTTTTTCTGGTTAGTCTATTTGCAATTCAAATAGGCTTTTTTTCAATCGCATTTACCGCATTACGGTTGTCCTTTTTCAAGCCTTCCCTGATTTTGGGCAGACGATATAGATATTTAATTTAGTACTTAGTATTTCGTTTTTCTTACAATTTTTCATTAAGAAACCTCTTTCCAACATATCTTCCAAGAACATTGCTTACACCATTTTTTTGTGAATTTTTCTAAGACTTTATAACATGAAAAAAAAACGTTCTTACAAACTAAAACAAATTTCGCTCATGAAACAATTATGTTTTTGGCAAAAGCGATTGACACGAAATATTGGGATTCAATTAATTTTATTTTTAGAAAATTACAATCTGCAAGGCAGAGTTAAAAGAATAACGCCCCTTGAAAACAAAGGGAGACAATTATATTACTGCTTCATGCGAGGATGGGGACTTTAATGGCTTGGCAATAGTATTGTTCTTTTTGATAGCCTTTAACATTTTCATTCAAAAACTAATCTTTTAACATTTATTTCAGCAGAAACTTCCCTGTATCTTGCAAATAGACTTTCAACGATATCGGCGCTCTCGTTTTAGCTTTTAGAGATATTGATTGGGTAAACATATGTTTTCAATATTAATTCAATGAACTAAGATAAATTTAAAGACTCTAGTATAACAGTGGGTTAAACGGATTACATTCCACTAATAAATGGAAAACAAAAGTTGCAAAACAGTCGATTTTGATTAGTGTTGAGTTGTTTCTTGTGTTTTACATGACTTATATTTTTTATTCCATACATTGAACCAGTGTAGAATGCCGTTTAAAAAAGTGTATGGTTATGGGGGTCCATGTGCACAATTATACATTCATTTCGCTTAAAGTTGTTGCTTTTACCATGAATTATAAAAGGAAAATATTAAGTATAGTGTGACCTGTTAGTCTTAGAGACGATGACAGTCGCCGAGTGTGATATTCAAAAAAATTAATTAATAAGTACTGGGTCAAACCTTCATAAAGGCCATTTATGAGAATTCTTATTAGAGACGATGAAAACTAAATATTTTTGAGATATTAAAAGTCTAAAATCAAACGACACATGTAACTGTTTATATATGAACTTGTTAATTGGATTTGAGCCTTTAGATTTTCAATAGTTAAAGTCACTATAACGCTCAAAATCAACGAAAATTTCGTTAAGTATTTCGTCAAATAAAGTTAACACCTTAGTGTTCCTTATAGCAATAGCCAAAATTTCAACGCTAGATGTGGTATGATTACTTAGATTTTTGTTGATACAAAATGCTCGTTTTTATTTATTTGTGGCCACAATTAATTCCGGGTGTGTCGAAATACCGAAAATCCCGTAATTACCGAAATCCCCAGAAATCCCCCGAAATCCCCAATAATATTTATTATTTATCAAAATACTGCGGATATTAAGATAGAATATCGCAAAATACAATCTATTCACTGATGAAAAATAGTTTTTATCCATGTTTGGTAGTGAAAAACTAAAATATATACATAATTATTGGGATTCCGTATATGAATCCATAGTGCATGTTTTCACAAGCACGATCAGGTACAGAAATCCCCGCTGTAAAGCTCTTCAAGTGTCAAAAAATCATCTGGGTGGCTTTTTGATATTAGAAAGAAGAGGTACAGACAAAAACTTAACACCAATATTTACAGCGGGGATTTCTGTACCTGATCGTGCTTGTGAAAACATGCACTATGGATTCATACTCGGAATCCCAATAACTATGTATATATTATTGATGATTGATGATTGTTGTTATTTTGTGTTGTCTGACATGTAAACAAATGTTATTTATGATATAAAATAAAGCTTCTGATGACTTATGGAGTTTCTTTTTGCACGTTTGATAATTATGACTTTTCAACATGTTATAATAGAGTAAATGAGATTTATGTAATACCGTTAATTAAATTATTTAGATAACATTGGGGTATGTTCTGGCATAAAACGGTTACTACGTCGCTAAAAATGGCGACAACGTTTTTGGGTAAAATCCTGCAAATATGCGCCTTAGCAAAATGTGCCCTAAATATCTTTCCGTAACCGTCCTCCTAAAGTCAGTAATGTACCGGTACTTCAAATACTTCTTGATTTGATATATAAGTAAACATAGTTGTTTTTTTTCTCGCGTTATTTATATTTGTGTTGTCGAATATTAAATTTCTTCCCATAGGTGTAAAAAAGGTACCATGCGCCTTCTAATTTCAACGTCACATGGTACCTTTTTGCACAAAGGGGACGATTTATTCAGATTAAAATGTAATAATCGAAACAACATGCACAGCAAGTTATGTTAACCATGTGCATTATTGATGGGAAAACATGAGATTTAAACCAGATTTTCTTAACCTGTCAAAACTAACAATAATAAAATGAATGGTCACTATCTCGAGAAACTACCTGTCAAAACTAACAATTATAAAAAGAATGGTCACTATCTCGAGTCTTAACCTATCACAACTAACAATTAAACAATTAATGGTCACTATCTCGAGTTTAACCTGCCAAAACTAAAAATAATAAAATGAATGGTCACTATCTCGAGAAACTTGATTGTAAGTATAGTTCAACGAAATTTATATCATACGAATATTTTCAAAGTTGTATCTAATTTGCATATGATGATTTACGTCGAATCATCAACAACAACAACAACATTAACGTCATTTATGATAAAAATGATAAAAAATCTTATTTTAGGCAAAATATAACGTGATAACATTACAATCATTTTTACAACTACTGCCTGAAATACGAACGTCAAATATTATAGTTTCTAAAATATAATTGGTTATACGAATCGACCAATTGCAAACATAATTTGTATCCCGTACTAAAACTATTTTTAGGGATAAATCTAAAAATATATATTATATGTCAAAACGGATCTAACCTAATTACATGGATGACTGTATAACAAATGTACAAAGCTAGCCTACATTATTACCCATGGCTTATGCTCATTACAATAATAACGCACTATAATAGTTTGCAGTTTTACAAGTGAACAACATAATCACTATCGTTAAATCAATCATAATAATGAAAAGCTTTATGTCTGGAGAATGATATTTATTATTGTACTTGTAATTTAAGCAATGACAGCATTGTGTCTGAAAGCATTACTGAATCATTGCAGACTATCGAATACAGTTTTTGTTGAATATGTTTGAATAAAAATTGATGAACTCCATTCACTTCGGGTTATTCATTTAAGCTTGTTTTTTCTGACGCAATATGTTGCGATTATAATGTTATATATTATTAATTACACCGTTAGTAACTGACTGTGTATGGGTTGTACACTTCGCTCTCGTATTGTATAAAATTACTGAGGGTGTATACCATGTACACCGTCAGTTACTGCCGGTGTAACGATTAAATCTCAACCGACTACTCGGGTAGTATCGAAATTACTCGGGGTTAATGGAAAATACTCCATGGGCACGTGACCGCTCTAAGCCAATCGGATAAGTTCATTATTGTATGAGGTAAGATATACACGTATACGATAGTGTCATGTTTTCATATCTATACTATTAAATAAGTTTATGATCTTGATGTATTATATTTTTCGATACAATGTACAATATGTTGTTCGAAGGCCATTTGATATTAAAGGGGCCTATTCACAGTTTGATAAAATGTCGATTAAAAACCACTGCCTTAGATGCAAAAAGTAATGCAAACATTGCGTTTTAACAATCGAAACGACACTCCTCACTACGATTTTTTTTTAATATTTGGTTGAATAATAAAGCGTTTATAACGCTTTTCCTCAAAATTAAAGTCAGTGTGACGCAGTAGTAAAACCTTAGATTTTGTGTCCAGCGGTCTCGGGTAGGAATTTTAAGTCATCTTTTTTCATGCTATAAAAGTTAGTTTAAACTTTTCAAAACATGATACATTTGTTAGTAAACACAATAAATGGCTTTTATTTTTTAAATACGAAAATATGTGAACAAGTCGCTTAAATGTGAGATTTTTACAAAGCGTGTCATATTATAAGTCTGATACTCATTTGCCACAACAACGTCTTGTTTAGCATATTTGATTTCTTAAATGCAAGTGGTATTTGGATAATGTGTTTGAACGCGATGTCTTTTGCGTAATTCGCCGAGTCTTAGGCAATGCTAATGATTTTTCATCTACGCCCACATTGGAACATATTGCGTAAATATTTAAATAAATAAACGGAAACAGAGATGTTAAACGTGTTGTTTCTAGCACATGTAAACTTAATTGATTTACATTTTTAACGGAGATTTTTTTTAAAGGCAAAACGTACGAAATAAAGATTAAATTGGTTCAACAACTAGTATCAATGAAGACGATGGTTACTTTAGGTAATACACCATTAAACATCCGGTAATCATTCTGCCATAAAATCGTGGTCTGATTGCGGGTATATAAGTCCATACTCAACAAGTCAAAAACAGAAGACCTCAAAGTTTAGATTAAATACTTAATATAACACTAGATAAATAGCTGTGTGTGGGATTGCCGGTAATACGAATAATGCTCGAACAGTTGGAAAACATGGATTCTAGCGGTATGTTAGATTACTTATTCAAATAATACGTGTAAATAGTGATACACATTATATATTTATATATTTATATTACATACATTAAATTATGAAAGTATTATAATTTATTAATAAATTAAAACATAATATTTAAAAAACAATAATAATAAACAATAATAATAATATTAATAATAATAATAATCATTAACATCATCATCATCATAATCATCGTCATCATCGTCATCGTCGTTGTCATCGTCATCATCGTCATCATCATCATCATCATCATCATCATCATCATCATCATCATCATCATCATCATCATCATCATCATCATCATCATCATATCATCATCATCATCATCATCATCATCATCATCATCATCATCATCATCATCATCATCATCATCATCATCATCATCATCATCATCATCATCATCATCATCATCATCATCATCATCATCATCATCATCATCATCATCATCATCATCATCATCATCATCATCATCATCATCATCATCATCATCACCACCACCATGATTATCATTATCATCATCATCATTATCATCATCATCATTATCATAATAATAATAATAATAATAATAATAATAATAATAATAATGATGATAATTAAAAAAATATAATTATAATAGATTAGAACACGTATTTGAATTATACGTTTTTAACAATTATTCTCATTATAAATTATTATAAAACACTAGTATTTTAAACATTAAACGTGTTATGTAATGATGAAGATAATCGTGTGGGCTTTGATCATTTGATATTTTGTTTAATTATCATTTGCCTGAAAATTGATTACCTATATAGGAATTTCACTTGTAGCGTTTTATAATCTGTTTTAAATATGACTGGGTTCAACAAAACTGCTTTTATTGTAAGTTTTCCGTCTCGGTTACAGTTTCTCAATCGATTAAAATATTCTAAGCCTAATTTCCTTACACGTACTTTCAGTAAGATACATTGAAGCTATACAAACAGACTCATTGGCCAAAATTACACCACTTATCTACTAATATAACTGATAGTATTCTGTCTGAAATCTTTTACATAACTGTTAGTAATATTTCATGTTCATAGCAACAATAAGTGAATACGATAATTAAATGAAACATCTATGCTTTTTTGTGGTTTCTCTTGGATAAATGCCTGCTTATCGACCTGCCTGATACTTTTCGCGATTTTTATCACTGGTCAGACGCATATTCAAAGCCTTGGCCTTTTGTTAAGTGCATACATAATAAATCGATACATCGAATTAAAACTTTGTCGAGAAGGCTCCATTTTAAGGTGACTGCTTGGGGCCTTATGCAAAGAATTATCGCATAGTTCTTATCGACAACAATTCATACATCAAACAAAATGTCATATTTTAGGTGATAATTTCGTTTCCCGTTGGTAAAACATATTTGCTTAAAGAAAAAAACACCCAAAGCAAAATTCAAACTGTGCATTTCTTACGACTTTGACTTACAAAACATTACCATTTCAGACCTTTGATTGCAGTTGTATTCTGAAAATATTTATGTAAACGTTCAATCCTTTTTTTCAATATTCTGTTACAGAAACCATATAAAACGCGGATCTTTAAGCCATAAGATAAAACATACTTCAAAGTTATTCGTTTATATCGTAATAAAGTTATATCGTATAGTTAATAAAATACGTAATATTACTGATGGTTCGAAGATAAAAGGATACTTAGAGAGTTTTTAGTGAATTATACTGCATACCCTATTATCATAAATGTTCAAACAAAACAGAAAAATAACAAATAAAAAGCAAGAGGTATTGTTCTTGCTGTCGGACGATGCAATGGTGTTTATTTGCATGATATTTGGTGTCATAAATATGACGTCATGACAATTACAAAATGGTCGATGTAATGCTATAATAGAAAAAATGGTTTTCGCTTATAAATGTATTGTTTTCATTTTTTAGACGTAGCTTCAACATGTTTTGAGTCGTTATACCTAGATTTCATGCGATACGACTCTTCAATGGGGACATTTACTTCATACCCGTAGCCGGGGGGGGGGGGGGGGGGGGTTGCGTTGGATGCGTTCGCACCCAGTATTTTGACGAGTAACAAAAAATTGTACTATAAGTTGCAGCCAACTTTATTCGATGCAAAAACGGTTATATATCTTTTCCTCGGAATCCAGTGAGTCTTCGTATTTAAGCGTTACAATAATGTTGAAAAAAATAGGCTACCGCCTGGTCACCATATAATTAATTTCTCGATGAAGTCATTGCCAAGATAGCTCCACATTCACAACTTTGCACAATGTTTTATGTATGTCAAACTTGAAACTAGGAAATATGTCCTATCTTAAACAGTTGATAACATGAATTTAAAACGTTATAACATATGACAAGGTGGACGTTAACGTTTAATCTCCCCTTAACTGTGACGGATCTTGAGCAAATACGTTCATCTTTTTGTTAAGGACTTTGAGGCCATAGGGCCAGCAGTTTGTGGTTATAGGGTCTTTATGAAGCCTTATTTATTATATGTTTCTGAAATTCGTTTAGAAATAGATAACTTATTGGTTAAAAATAAAAAAATAAAAGTAACCAGTTATACCATTTTGATTTCTGTTTAGTATTGATGCAGATCAAAGAACACTCAGTTTTTGTTGAACAATGCACTATAAGCACGTTAAGAGCAATGCTAGGCCTCTGATACTATCCAAAGCAGCAGAAAAACAATTGTTTTGCAAAAAGTCAAATATTTCCTTTTAATTTGCTTGATTTCAAGATTCCGATAAATAATGATTCTTTATACTGTTCTTATTGTTGATTTTACATTCTATAAATGTGTTGTTGCATATGTAAACAAAGTGTCATACTAATGTCGGGTTAAACACCGTATACAATAGTGTATTTCCGTGACTGATCGAAAAATATGGTTTTTGATAACCGGTAGTGGGAAATTCATGTATGTTATATCATATTCATGTCCATCAGTCACTGAGTGTGGTCAATTAAAGTGAAATTTAATATAAAATGCTCTATAACTTCAGTCTCTAAATACAGATAAAAAGTCACCAAAATGCAGGATTTTACGTTTCATTTTCAAAATTTTCTAGGAAAAATTCGCACCCCCTTTTCAAAACCCTGCATACGGGCCTGCACTTCCACTAGAAATAAGACATGTTTCATGTTTAATGGAATGCATCCTAACAAATACCATGAAATGTGTGCGACTAACTGCTAGGAATTAGAAATAAAACACTTGTTCACATAAGAAGTAAAAATATAGTTTAAATATATATTTAAATATTGTTATCGGCATATATTCTTGAACTAAACATATTTATGAAAAAAAAGCTAATGAGGTATGTAATTATCCGCATGATTAATTCATCCATATGAAGAAATAATTATGTGTGTCGCGTGATGCAAAAATGGGTCTTAAGCCATATGCGACGATATTAGCTCCAGACCAGCCTGGGCAGTACCATTCGTGGTCTCAATAGTAGCCCCTGATCAATATATAACAGAAAGTGACACGTCGTTTGTTTGGCCTCTTATCAAATATGACTTACGAAGTATACAGCCAAAATAAGGTATCTCAACAAGATAGTTTGTGTTTGAGGCAATCAGACGAAGCAGGTGTGAACGGATTGGTATGCTACATTTATTACTAATATTTTATCGTAAATGTGTAATATATATCATTATTCCATACTTTTCATTAATAATTTCAGAGATGTCGAGAAAGGAACAAAGACGTCGCGTTGGTATACTGGGAACCGGGGACTTCTCTAGGGCGCTAGCAAAACGACTCTTATTTTCCGGATATGACGTCATATTGGGAAGCAGGAAACCGGAAAAGAAAGCGATGTCCGCTATTGACCAATGTTTGTGCAATGTTCAACTTCTATCCGTCGAAGAGTGCATCAAAAGCGCATCGATCATTTTCCTGGCAGTCCATTTCGATAATGTCAAGGAGCTTCTGACAGAACACGTCGTGAAACTCGAAGGAAAGATTCTAATTGACGTCTCCAATAGAGACAGGCCCAGCAGCGTGACGTCGAACGCGGAGCTCGTCCAGAAAATGGTTCCCAGCTGCAAGGTTGTCAAGGCGTTCAACGTCATTTCCGCCTACGCGATGGAGAACGACTACAACTCGAGCAGTAAACAGGTCTTTATTTCTAGCAACAGCGAGCAGGCGCGAGATGTGGTTGCCAATATTGCAAAGGACATGAACTTTCGACCAGTGGACTTTGGAGGGCTGTTTGCTGCTCGAAGAATCGAGAAACATCCACTGAGACTTTTTCCGGAGTGGAGAGGCCCTCTAGGCTTTGCAGTTGGTGTGTTCAACGTTTGGTTACTTTATCTCATATATATCTACTATATTGCGGACTCCGTGTACAAATGGGAGCAACTGTTCGTCAAAGTGCTCAACAAAGCTATTTGCATGACAGGCATAACTACTTTGTCAGTAACATACTTGGCCAGCAGTTTTGCGACCGTTTTTCAAATTTACTACGGTACGAAACATATACGTTTCTCGCGGTGGCTGGACAAATGGCTGAAGGAAAGGAAGCAACTAGGTCTCATATCCTTCGCGCTCATATCAATACATGTGATCATGTCAGTGCTCATCATGTCCCCAACGTACTTGAGCTCCTGGTACCACAGCACTGAAATCACCGTTCCCGCGAATCTCACTGCGCCATTTCAGTTCAAACAGGGCACGTGGATGAACTGGAAAGGGGAGGCGGCTTGCTTGGTTGGCACCATAGCCTACGTGGTAATTTGTTTTATCTGCGCCACTACGTTTCCGTCCGTCACGGACACGTTAAACTGGCGAGAGTGGCGGTTCGTACAGTCTAAGATGGGGCACGCTGCTTTATTGCTTTCTGTCGGACACGTTCTTGTCATGGGGCTACCCGGATGGCTGTTGAAGCCGCATCTCATTTACAAATCTATCACATTCCTGTGTTCAATTTTACCGTGGATAACATTATTACTGAAACCTTTATTTTCTCTTCCGTGTGTTGACCGGTACGTGATGAAGTTAAGCAAAGGTTGGGAGAGACACGAGGACAAATGCAAAGCAGACTGCGTTCGGCCCGTAAAGCACGAGGGTTATGTTGCTATAGACATGAACGCGGACAAGCAGATGTCGTGCCAGGATGCGTGCGCATGCCCTGATGACAGGATACCGATGATGAACATTGGGGTCTCGGATTGTGGCTGTGCTAGTGATGACCTTGTATTGAACGTTCCTTAGGTTTAAATTGGAATGTTCTAGAAAAGGGACAACACTAATAAAATCGAATACCCATTTTAAGGGGTGTTGCGGCAGTTTATTTAACCGAGAATATATTTATAGCAACACCGATGATGCTATTATCACAACACAATATTTTTGTTATCAGTTTCATCAGAAATGACCGAGTTGGTTCATAATTCAATTGTCAGTGGTGCGATCCCAGGTGGGTTCAACTTTTTTTAACTTTTTGTTTATTTCTTTAATTTCATTCTTGTTTTATACTGGAGCTTTTTAGTCATGTCGTTTAAATTTATCATTTTAAAGCATTTGATCACAAACTTCAAAACAAGCCGAAATCTGTGAACTAGTACATGTAAGTTATTAATGATTAATGTCGAGTTTGATACTGTGTGGTATTATGTTTGTGATTAAATATTGTTTTTTGGAAAGCTGTTGTGATCCCAGTTTTGATTGTAAACAATTTCTAATGTTTAAGCACATTTCTTACAATCTATGTACCGGTACTTGGGTTTTGCCTAATTGATGTATTTAAATAAAATTTGACGTAGACGGTAGGGATAGTTAAAACAAAAAATCTCGGTTAAAAAAGCGGTGACCCCCTTTTTTATTTGTGTTTTATGATGACAACACCAAGATGAACATATTTGAGCAGTTTTGCAGAATTCTATCAGACAGAATTTTTTAAAATACATTTTGGTGTTAAAAAGAGTATAAAATTGATGTTTTTTTGGGGTGACATAATTTTTTTTATATATTTTACTTGTGTTCTCCATTTTTTTTGGCATTGTGTTGTTTAATTAAATGGTATTTTATGTATCTCAGCTTATATAATATCTATATGTTGTCTTTTTCATAGGTTATTAATTGGTTTGAGGCAATTAGAGATTTTCCAGTTTAAATGAAAAAGTACATGTTATAAAATGGTGAATAAAATCAAAACAAGGCCGGTGACCGTATATTTTTATTTCATTGTTCATATAGTTTTTGTATATAGTACTTGAATATAAATTTTGAACAAAATCTATTTGGTGGAAAAAAAATCAGCAAAAATGCAGCAACACCCCTTAATAATTAAAAGACGGAAACCAAACGGTGCTTTAGTTATATATGTATATATGTCAACTAAAAAATATTTGGACCACTGTGTGATAGTCAGTGTGAAATTTACATTTGTATTGTTTTAATAAGATATTCTTTCGAAAAAAATGTAAGCAATTAATGATGTATTATTTTAAAAGAATAATTATATAGAACAACCTTTTTAAACAAATTAAAATAATCGCATGTAGTACGCCTGTCTTATTTGCGTACACTTTATTTGCTTTATTCTTTGACAATTCTTCTTGAACGAAGGGTAAACATATTGAATACCTGTACAAACTGTTGATCATTTATACATACTTGTACCAATAAACAGAGCACGCGAGCTGATTGTCGTACATTCATATAAAAAAGTTCACTACATCATGTGTTCGTTTGCTAGGAATGCAGCCCCAATAAAACGTGCCAAGTTTCTTATATTCCAAACCTCGTGTAGTGTTATTGTTTGACCATCATTATGCAAAACCGGACGGTTAAAACAGAAAAGTCATATTTATATTCAGCCAGAACCACTTAACAATGCGAAAAAGATAAATGTGTGTGTGCGTGTGTGGAAAATTGCATTTTTATTAGCCTTTATAATGCAAACGTTCTTTTCCAAATTTAAGAAATAGTACGCAAATTAGGTTGAGAATGTAAATCATGGGTTTAGATCACGAGGGTCCCCTTTGCGACGAATTTGCGAAAGTAATTATTTATTTTTAAATAAATGTCTCCAAAATACTGTACGAAAATCTTTTGCAAGTCAAATGCAAATTGCCGAACGCAAGAGACCAAAACAAAGGCGGTTAGGGTCTGACAGTTATAAATGTTTGTTTATAAGAGACAAAAAGGTTAGATTGTAAAACAAAATCCAGTTTGCAAAAGTTACATTCGAGTCATGTATGGCTAGATTCTCTCAATGTATCAATATATTTTACTCGAATGCATGTTTTACACTTTTAGACGGTTGTTCTGGTTTATCTTCTGGAGATATTGATGGGATAAACACATGTGTTAAATATTAAATCACTGGACTAAGATAAAGTTAGAGACTATAGTAAAACATTGGGCCATAACGGATTACATTCCACTAATAAATGGACGACAAAAGGTGCAAAACAGTCGATTTTGATTAGTGTTGAGTTCTTTCTTGCGTTTATAGGCATTTTGTATCAATGAATTGATTCAAGGTAGAATGCCCTTTGAAACAAATGTATGGTAATGCGGATGCATGTGCAAATGTTACATTTAATTTTGCTTAAAGTTTTCGCTTTTAACTTGAATTATATAAGAAAAATATTAAGTATATTGTGACCTGCTAGTCTTAGAGACAATGTTTGTACTGCCATTGACAGTCGCCGATTATGACATTGAACAATAAATCAATTAGTACTAGGTTATACCTTCAGCAAGACCATTTATGAGAATTATAATTAAAGACGATGAAAACTAAATAATTATATGATATTGAAAGTACAAAATCAAACTACGACACATGTAACTGTTTATATATGAACGTTTTAATTGGATTTGAGCCATTAGATTTTCAAATAGTTAGTATTTTTGTTTCATATTCATACGTTTATTTTTGTGTTGCAATGTTTATTACATAATTTTGAAACATTTCATCGATGTATGAATTGATGACATTTGATGATTGTTGTTATGTATGTTGTCTTTCATGTGCAAAAATTGTTATTATGATATAAAATAAAGCTTCTGGTGACGTATGAAGTCTCTTCGTGTACGTTCTATCATTATGACGTTTAAACATGTTAAAATAAAGTTTATCATACCGCTGCATTGATATCTGCATGATATAACGCTATCTGATGTATTTTTATATCAGGTCAACTGGAAGATGTTATATCAGTCAATGTTTGCAGGTAGTTCATATTAACCAGATTCAACTATAAAGTTATCATTTTTGTTAAAATAGAATCTGATTCAACAGGACAAACAATTTGACACCAAGATGTTATATATTTTATATACATAAAGCAACAAAAACAGCAAAAAACATATTTTACATGTATTAAGCGCAAGTACTCGTGAGGTAATTAGTAACACACCAAACGTCCAAAGTCATATTCATTCCCGCAAAAAATGCAGCGTCGTAGCGATTATTTTTCACTATTTCTTATAAAATGGGGGACGAAGAGGTATCATTACCAGAAAAACAGATTATTTCCTGATCGTTTTGTAAGATAGCAGGTTTGGCACGAATAAAATAACGGCTCGGCAAACCTCGCCATTAATTTAATTCTAAGCCTCGCTTGACATACTACACAACCATCAGGCAGTAACCTGTTATTTTCTATATATTATATTAACGATATACCGTTTATTAAATTAATATTATTGAAATAATAATGGGATATATACTGGAATAGAATGGTGTCTTCGTCGTTATAAAAGTGGCGACAACTTTTTGGGAACCAGTAAAACACGTGCAAATATGCGCCTTAGCAGAACGTTTCCTAAATATCTTTCCGTTATTGTCCTCCTGAAGTCAGTAATGTACCGGTACTTCAAATATTACTTGATTTGATACATAAGTTAACATTGTATGATCGGTTATCGTGTCATTTATCAATTGGTTGTCGAATATTAAATTTATTCAGATTAAAATGTCATAAATTGAAACTATATACATAGCATGTGATGATAATCATGTGCAATCTTGATAGGAAAACGTGCGTTTAAAACCAAATTTTCTTCACCTGTTAAACAAAAATAATTAAATGTATGGTCACTATTCCGAAAGACTTCATTATAAGTTAAGTTCAATGTTATTTCTTTCATACATGAGTTGTTGTTTTTTACAAATGTATCTAATTTACATATGATGATCAACGTCGTGTTTTCATTTTGTAAAAATCATCATCAACAACAACACTGAAAGCATTTTATTATGAAAACGATTAAGAAAACTTTGCTTATTTTAGACAAAGATAAAGTGAAAAAAAAACAACATACTCGTTATGTGGCTTAAAAAAAAGTTCGGTCCGCTTACCTTTATTAAGGTTGTATTTGACAACCGGATATTCGAAGTTAGAACAAACCACATAACCGGATCTAGGTAAATGACCACGAGATAGACGACAATGCATAGCTTAGTGGTTTTGTCTTATCAACATATAAGACTCATTTTTCACAAAGAATTACTGAATTACGAACGTCAAACCACAATATTATATTTTCTAAAATATAATTGGTTATACGCATTGAACAATTGCAAACATAATTTGTTATCCGGACTTCAACTATTTTTAAGGATAAATCTTAAAATATATTTTATATTCTAACGGATCTATCTTAATTACATGTATGACTGTACAACATAGCAACGTGTGCTAAACTGTTCTACATTATTACTCATGGCAAAAACTCATCGCTATAATAACGCACTAGTTTGCAGTTTTACAAGTGAACAGAATAATAACTTTCGTTCAAGCAATCATAATAATGCCAAGCTTTATGTTCTGGATATGGATATTTATTATTGCGCTTATTTTTTAAGCAAGGACAGCATTGTTTCTGACAGCATCACGGAATAAATGCAGACTACATCTGCGTTTTAATTGTGTGGCCTTTCTCCTGTTAACTTTCTTTAAGACTCCTCCGCATTACATATTCGTCGTTTCTGCTCGGATTTAGACGACTCAAATGAAGATGGTCATACTCGTTTTGCCTACTGGTAGAGCCAGTAGCAGTCCCAACAAATCATGGAATATGAATGTATACCCAAAATTGATTTAATGTAGATTTATTTAAGTAATTACGTAAGATCAACTCCTAAAAATAGTACTGATACAAACCTTTCAAAAATGAGCATCAAATACTCTTTAAAAGGGCCTTTCCACAGATGTTGGCATTTATTGAAGTTTGTCATTAAATGCTTTATATTGATAAATGTTAACATTGGAGCTAAAAAGCTCCAGTAAAACAATAATACGATTAAAGAAAGAAAAAAAGTAACCCTCAACTGGGCTCGAACCACTGACACTTGGAGTAAATGTCTATCGCTTCGACCACTCGGCCATCTGCGCTCATACAATAAGTGATAATTTCTATACTATATAATTATGAGCCATATTCGTAGTATCACAAACTTTAACGACAACAACAAAACTCTCCAAATAATTAAATCGTTTCAGGTTGCAGCGCTTTATAATTTTCAGGTTTTTAAATCGTCAAAAGATGCATATAATGGATATTTTACATCATGGTAAATGTTCAGTATTGCTGTTTCCT